>NC_064923.1:68083900-68386931 GCF_023897955.1 Schistocerca gregaria | reverse complement strand
AACTATGGCTCAACACAGAATCAAGAAGGAATCGGTCACTCTATGAGACAAGAGAACGTGAGTACCGAGCAATCGTTAGAGAGGCACTTGGAGCCCGGATTTATCATTATCATCGATCCGACGTGGAACTGGTGGATCAGTGGCCACAGGGACCACTAAAAGCCTCCCACTGTGCCCAACTACCGTTGACATCTATACACCATCAAGACTGTTTTCACTAGTGTCAGGCAAATTCATCCCGGAATCTAACTCAACGGAGTACAATTGTCTTCGGTGATAAGTTTCATTTCTGAGTCAATCCTGATGACGAGCGAAGACGTGGGCCAGGAAGTGGTGGAATACCACCTGACTGTCGCTCAAGATACTGCCAGACAGCAGGAGTAATAGTTTGGGATGTCAGTTCGGTATCCAGTTTTTCTGAAATTTCCATCATTTGTTTCTCTGTACACATGTATCTCATCTATCAATTTTCTAAATGGTTCAAACGGCTCTGAGCACTATGGGACTTAACATGTAAGGTCATCAGTCTCCTAGAACTTAGAACTACGTAAACCTAATTAACCTAAGGACATCACACGCATCCTTGTCCGAGGCAAGATTCGAGCCTGCGACCGTAGCGGTCGGGCGGTTCCAGACCGAAGCGCCTAGAACCACTCAGCCACACCGGCCGGCTACCAATTTTCATACCTTTGACATAATTTCTTCTTGATTCGTCGTTTTATTTCTGTCACAGATTGTATTTGTCCACGAAAATCATATAACATTTAGTTTCTTAATCACGAATTTTTAACATTTTGAATAATTTAGTAGAACTGTACAATCTGTCCACTGTAGACGCCGTACATTTGATGGCTTGCACGACGTGTTGGATGCCAGTTTAGGTTGAATTCATTCACGTGAGTGCGCTAGGCAATTGTGCAAACCTCAGGATATGGGAGTGTTTTCAAATACAGATTTGGGAACGTTTAACAGTTTGAAATACAACTGGTGTTGAGTACTTAAAATTTCCACATTTTAGCTAGAGCCAGGAAAATTGTATTTGTTTGAGGGGACATGTATGTATTCTCCGACTACTGAACAGTCATTTACATTCACAATCAGCAGTCAGGGTATTTTTTAGTTTTTTTCTGCGCTGTATGGAGTCGCACGAATCATTCTGCAGACCTTGGTTTTTGTACGGAACACATCCGGTTCAGAACATTACTTATAAAACAGAGACAGTAGACAGTCAACGCTGACAATAAGCACCGCCGAACAATATTTATGATACTTGTTTCGATAATTTTTTAGTTATTCATTCAGGTCGTCTCGGCTATAATGTTTTTAGTAGTTTAACCTGTCACCATCTCAACATTAATCTACCGGATGATCAAAAAGTCAGTATAAAATTGAAAACTTAATAAACCACGGAATAATGTAGATAGAGAGCTAAAAATTGACACACATGCTTGGAATGACATGGGGTTTTGCTAGAAAAAAAATTACTGCTAAAAGAGTGAAAGATCTCTTGCGCTCGTCTTTAGGTGATAGTCGTGTGCTCAGCCGCCACTTTCGTCATGCTTGGCCTCCCAGGTCCCCAGACCTCAGTCCGTGCGATTATTGGCTTTGGGGTTACCTGAAGTCTCAAGTGTATTGTGATCGACAGTCATCTCTAGGGACGCTGAAAGACAACAACCGACGCCAGTGCCTCACCATAACTCCGGACATACTTTACTGTGTTGTTCACAACATTATTCCTCGATTACAGCTATTGTTGAGGAATGATGGTCGACATATTAAGCATTTCCTGTAAAGAACATCATCTTTACTTCTTCTTATTTTGTTGTGCTAATTATTGGTATTCTGATCAGATGGAGCGCCATCTGTCGGACATTTTTGTAACTTTTGTATTTTTTGGTTCTAATAAAATCCCATGTCTTTCCATGCTAGTGTGTCAATTTGTACCTCTCTATCTACATTATTCCGTGATTTATTCAGTTTTCAAATTTATACTGACCTTTTGATCACCCAGTATTGTGATCCATCTGAAAATTGCGTTCAGTTGCTCTATGTATTCCATTGACAGCAACGGATGCAAGAATCCCCGTTGTAAATGGAAATGCCTTGAGCAGATCAGGTACACAAACTCCATTGTAGGGGAGGTGGGAAGAGGGGGGGGGCAGGCAGAGCATGGTACTGGGAGTGGTTGGTTGTTTGGTTTGTGGGACTGAAGAGACCAGACTGCTATGGTTATTGGTCCCTTTTTCCAAATATTTCAAACAACCACACAGAATTAAAACGAACAATGGATAAGAGGGCAGACGACATAGGACAAGAAAGACTTACACAGTGACCAAACAAAAGGAATTAAAATCACACAGAGTGAGACAGTGGTTGGCCGACTATAGAGACAAAAAACGGAAAAGCCAACCACCGAGAAACACACTAAAAACTCAGTCTATAACCGTACGCCAAATGCCAGAATCAACACAAAAAAGACAAACACTTAGATTAATAAAACGCAAAAATAAGCCTGCCATGGGAGTGTCATCTGTTAAAAGGGCAGGGAGCGTATCAGGCAGCGCAAATGTCTGCCTGAGCACAGCTAAAAGGGGACAGACCAACCAAATGTTGACCACCGTCAAAGCCGCCCTGCAGTGACACAGTGGCGGGTCCTCACGGCGAAGTAGATATCTGTACGTCAGCCCGGTGTGGCCAATACGGAGCCGACAAAGGACAACTCAGTCCCTCAGAGTGGCTCGCATGGGTGACCACCACACAGTCGTCGTCTCCTTGATAACACGGAGTTTACTGGGTGTGGTCAAATCGCGCCATTTAGCGTCCCAATGCGCGAAAACTTTGCGGCGTAAGACTGCTCGCAAATCAGTCTCCGGGAGGCCAATGTCCAGAGTCGGTTCACTGGTGGCCTGTTTGGCCAGGCGGTCAACATGTTCATTGCCCGGGATGCCGACATGACCGGAGGTCCACACAAAGACCACAGTGCGGCCGCAACGGGAGTGGAAGAGCCTCCTGTCACCCCCCACCATTAACACTGCGAAATCCAGAATAATCTGCGGCCCATATTAAGATATGTGATAAGGCCAGAAAATAGAAGAAGAATATGAAACCAGTGGTTGTTAATTGGGAATGGAAAGAAAACTTAGTTCTAAGAGGGAGACTTACACACACACACGCGCGCGCACACACACACACGCACACACACACACACACACACAAACACACACACGCACACACGCACACACGCACGCACACACAAATACACACTGATCAGAAAGAATATTATGACTACCTGCATAATAGCTGGTGTGTTCACTACAGCGACGCGTTGTAGTATGGTGACAATGAGGCCATGTAGGTGCCTTGGGGGAGTTGGCACCACATCTCACACGCATGTAGCCTAATTAACTCAAATTCCGAGCAAGGGGAGCGATGAGCTGTGACATCAGTCCCGTCACATCCGGATGTACTCTATCGGGTTCAGATCTGCTGCGCTGGTACGATAGCACATCAACTGAAACTCTCCTCTGTGTTCCTCAAACGACTGCAACTAACTCCTGGCCTTGTGACATGGTGCAGTATTTGGTTGAAAATGCCACTGTCGTCGGGAAGCATCGTAGTCATGAAGGGGTGTACGTGGTCTGCAACCAGTGTTCGATACTCCTTGGCTCTCATGGTGCTTAGCACGAGGTTCAGTGCACCGTTGAATACTTCTGTTCAGAGAATAATTCAACCTGTTGCCCTGGAGGTTGTAATGGTTCTTTATTTACGCGACCATTACGGCACTCCAACCCCAGTTCTCGATACCAGTAATGTCGTACTACTTTTCTGCGAAGTAAGAGACATACTTTTGTGACAATATTCACATTAGGTTTTATTAATGTATATGTTTTCCGATGTATCGATATGTCACAGTGATACGGTTCTTGTGTGTATTCATTTCTGTAAGACTGTCGTAATCTTTGCGCACAGAGCAGTCTTTGTTTCACTTTGCAAAAGTGAAGTTGTTATTTCGCTCTGTAAAAGAATAGTCAAGTCTTGTGTCTGGTTCAAGTGCAAATTTAATATATGGACATTGATACAAAACGGTTTTTTTGATGATGTGACAATTAAGAAGAAGTATATGTGAATTTACAAGAAGTTTAATAAAAATGTGGATCGTGAACACCATGTCAGAAATTATTTCTACCATACCAATTTTCTGATCTGGGATTGTTTGAAGATTAATAACTTCCTGAAAAACGCATTTGTTAGGTCTTCCAACATTGCTAAAATACAGATCTGGACCTTCTAGCAGTCAAAGTGGAATCACCCTAGAATCAACAAGGTGAGCAATAACAACTTCGGCGAAATCTATGTGCGAATCTATTCAAGATAAATGTCAAAATTAATGACTTTCTTACAGTGACTTCGTTATTTCCATTCTGACGATACCATCCACGGTCAATAACTTTGTTGGTGCCCGATAAAGCGAACATATGCTGCGCGAGCAACATTATTAATCTTATTTGTAACCTACTTTGCAAGTGGTGGTATTGTTAGAAGGGCCACAGGTTCACGCCCACTCATCGGCATGATGAAGAAGGTATGGGGATTGGTCATACCATACAACGCCATGACACTGCGCCTACATCCAGAGCTGATCGTCACGAGCCGATTTCATTCGTTGTTGGCGATGTCGTGGTGTTAACATTGGCCCTGTACAGTGTGCTCAGACAATAATGAACACTGCCCAGCCTTAAAGTCTGATGTTAGTTCCCCCACAGTTCGCTGCCTGTCTTGTTTTACGTCTGCCCAGAATACGATGTGCAACATCTGTATTGAGGCGTGCACGCCCAACCACACGGCCTCTCGACGTGGTTTCACCTTGGTTTCGCAACGTGTTGTACACACTCACCACAGTACTCCTCGAACACACGACACGTTATGCACTTTACGAAATACTCGTGCCATGCCTCCGAGCCACCACAATCTGCCCTTGGATAGACTCACATAGACTGCATACCTTCCTCAATCCAAACACGGACAGCATGCTCACTGTTACCATTTAAACCGTGCATGTTTCTGACACCAGGTGACATAGCTATCGAATGGATTGGATTATATCGGTAGAATTTAGGTGCTCATAATATTCCGGCTGATCTGTCTGTAAATGGTGTATCTGAAGTTAATGCAGGAAACGAGAGGGTGGAAGAGTGGGTCAGAACAGGCGTGTTTCACACAACATTCATTGTCCACATCCCTTAAACCTTCGCCACACAGGACGTTAGTTAACGTTGACGTGGCACCCTACTAGTTTTGTGACGTCACTTCCTGCTGTTTCACCTTGAAAAGTCACTTCATCACGTGAAACACAATATAAGTCCTGCGAACTTTCGGTAGCGTGCCAAGTAAAAGTAGGACTTACAGGAAGCAAGAACGCTGCATACGTCACCAGTAAGAAGCAAGACGCCATATTGCTGCTACAAAGGCAGGTTATCAAGAATTAAGTGAGTTTGAACGTGGTGTTAAAGTCGGCGCACGAGCGATGGGACACACCATCTCCGATACATGGATGAAGTGGAGACTTTCCGGTACTACTAAGTCACGAGTGTACCGTGAATATCATAAATTCAATAAAACTTCAAATTTTCGACATCGCTGGCGCCGGGAAAAGATCCTGCAAAACAGGAACAACGACAACTGAAGAGAATCTTAGAACGTGATACTACTGCAACCCCTCCCAAAAAAGCTGCAGATTTCAATGCTGGGTCATCAAAAAGTGTCCGCATGCTAACCATTCAACGAAGCATCATAGATATGGGCTTTCGGATCCCAGAACCCACTCGTGTACCACTGATGACTGCACAACACTAAGAATTACGCCTCGCCTGGTCAAGTCATAAAGACACTGCACTGTTATTTATTTATTTATTTACACGTCAAGATCAAATTGAGGAGCATATCCCCAGGGTCATTGAACGTTTCAGTACATGAAATTATAGCATAGAAGTAGTAACTGATAAAAATAAAATGTTTATGAACCCGAAAAAAGTCAAGCCATAAGTTTAAGCAAACACAATCAACAATACTAGAATCAGCTTCATTTTTCAATTAACTCCTCTACAGAATAGAAGGAGGGACCCATGAGGAACCTCTTCAGTTTCGAATTGAGAGCACACGGATTACTGCAAAGGTTTTTGAATTCTGGTGGTAGCTTATTGAAAATGAATTCAGAAGTATACTGAACACCTTTCTGCACAAGAGTTAAGTCGGTGCGATCCAAATTTAGGATATGATTTCAGCCGACTATTAACTGAGTGAAAGCTGCTTATTCTTTGGAATAAGATAATACTGATAACAAGAAGTGACATTAAGAAATATATATATTGAGAGGCCATTGTCGAAATACTAAGAATCGTGAACAGGGGTCGACAAGACATTCGTGAACTTACACCACTTATTTTCCATTCCACACGTTTCTGAGAGAAAAAATATCATTTCAGAAAGGACAGAGTTACCCGAAAATATAACACAAGCGAGGCGAAATGAGCAAAGTGAACTAATTTTCGCGTCGACCGATCACTTACTTCAGATACCGTTCGAATAGTAAAACAAGATCATGAACGTGGGTTTCCATCGACAGTTTAATATCTATCTGAACACCTAACCATCTGCCCATTCTGTGAAATTAAAACGTCAGGTTTTCTTGAACTGTATGTTAGAAACTGTAAAAACTGAGTCTTGCTTTAGTGTTAGTTTATCTTCTAAAAGCCATGAACTTAGGCCACGAACTGCACTATTTGAAACCGAACCAATGTTGCACACAACATCCTTTGCTACCAAGCTAGTGTCATTAGCAAACAGAAATTTTTTAGAGTTACCCGTAATACTAGATTACATATCATTTGTGTAAATTAGGAACGGGTGTCTCCCCAACACTGATCCCTGGGACACCTGCCATATGACCGTACCCCACTCAGACCCCACCTCACAGTCATTCTCATCACTGTGGATAATGACCTTTTGCTGTCTGTTGTTGAAGTCAGATGTGAAGAAATTGTGAGCTACTCCCTGTGTTCCGTAATGGCCCAACTTATGGAGCAAAACTTTGTGATCAACACAATCAAACGCCTTAGTTAAATAAAAAAATATGCCTAGCGTTGGAAACCTTTTGTGTAACCCACCCAGTACCTCACAGAGAAAGGAGAATATAGCATTTTCAGCTGTTAAACGACTTCTAAGGCCCAACTGTACATTTGATAGCAAATTATGTGATCTAAAATGATCAATTATCCTTACATACAAAGCCTTATCAATAACTTTAACAAACACTGATGGCATAGAGATAGGTCTAAAATTGGCTACATTATCCCTTTCTTCCTTTTTATAAAGCGGCTTTACTAATGAGTACTTTAATCATTCAGGAACTGAACATTCCTAAAGGAAAAATTAGAAATATGGCTAAGTACAGGGTTAACACGTGCAGCACAGCCCTTTAATATTCTGCTAGGCACTCCATCACATCCATGAGAGTCCTTACTCTTGAGTGATTTAATTATTGACTCAATGTGCCCCTTGTCTGTATCACAGAGAGTACTTCAGACATCAATCTCAGAAAGGCATTAGTCAAGAGAAACTAAATTTTTATTTAATTCAGCAGCAATACTCAGAAAATGATTGCTAAACACTGTACATATATCTGATTTATCAGAAACAAATATATTTTTGATACGAACTGACTTTATATCGTCGACGTTGTACTGCTGACCAGACACTTCCTTCACAACTGACCATATGATTTTAATTGTATCTTGGAAATTAACTGTTCTGCTTGTGTACCCTTTCCCTTCCTAATAACATTTTAAGCACCTTACAGTATTGTCTGTAAGGGGCTACTGTAGCTTGATTGTGACTTCTTCTAACATTTTGATGTAATTCCCGCTTTGTTAGACATGATATCCTTACCCCACTAGCTAGTCAGGCTCCCAGGTTGTCTTTTACTCCTATTTAGAACATTCTAGTAGAAAGAAACTCTCAAACAGCGTGAGAAATGTGTAAAGGAAAGCATTACATTCGTCATTCGCGTTATCGGAACAATAAACATCGTGCCAGTCTTGTTCCTTGATAAGGTTTAAAAAACTCTCTATAGCTGTTGGACTATCTCTTCTACATAGTTTGTAACTATATGTGACATTTATTTGAGTTCAAAAGCCTTTTAGTGTGAAAACTTTGTGCATGATGGTCTGGCCGGCCGCGGTGGTCTCGCGGTTCTAGGCGCGCAGTCCGGAACCGTGCGACTGCTACGGTCGCAGGTTCGAACCCTGCCTCGGGCATGGATGTGTGTGATGTCCTTAGGTTAGTTAGGTTTAAGTAGTTCTAAGTTCTAGGGGACTGATGACCACAGCAGTTGAGTCCCATAGTGCTCAGAGCCATTTGAGCCATTTTTTGCATGATGGTCTGAAAGCCCATTAACCCTTTTACTAACAGAGTGAACTTCTAGTATTGAAGAACGAACAAAAATATTGTCTATGGCTGTGCTAGCGTTCCCCTGCATTCTCGTTGAAAGAAACACAGTCTGTTTCAGATCATTTGATTTTAGGAGATCTCCAACATTCTTTTTCTTGCGCCATCATATACAAAATTAATATCGAAGCCATCAAATATGTCTAATTTGTGGTACTTTCTGTAAAGTGAATCAAAAACCCCTCATAGTGTGAGGATAATTGCTCTGCACCGCGGTGTAGCTTGCTGTCCAAGTTTCGAGAGGGTGCGTTCCTGGATGAGGTATCGAATATATTGCTTCCCCCAATTTATACCTCCCGAGGAGATCACGAATGTAACATTAGAGAGATTCGAGCGCGCACGGAGGCTTTCAGACAGTCGTTCTTCCCGCGAACCACATGCGACTGGAAAGGGAAAGGGAGGTAACGACAGTGATACGTAAGGTGCCCTCCGCCATACACCGCTGGGTGGCTTGCGGAGTATAAATGCAGACGTAGGTAGAAGTTAGAGTTAGGGGAACTATAAACAACAACAATTAGAAGTTTAGTTTCACTATATTCAACTGCCCCTGCACAAAATTCAAGCATCTGTTCAGTGCAGTGTCGTGATACATCTATGTACTCAACTGGAATACTGTTTTTTTACATACGTGACCACACCCTCACCCCGTAAGGAACTCCTTGAAAAACAACCAGCTAATCTGTATCCTCTGAATTGTCAGATTATTTAAGAGGTGCTCCGATATACCAATAATTTCCGAGTCAACATCTATAAGCAAATCACTAACTTTATACCTAATACCTCTTATATTTTAATGAAGTATGCTAATTTTTCTCTACTTGGCAACATGACACCCTCTGAAGGTGAGCTCCTTTAAGCAGGCATAGCTACCAGCTGAATTCAATCTAAAAAGTGTGCAGCTATAACACCAACTACTACAGGAATTTTTCCGTGAGTGATCCCACAACCATCCACTACATTATCACCTATAAGCTTAGCCAGCCACCGCTTCCCATAGCTATTGAGGTGCAGGCCACGCCTAGTAAAACCAGATGTACTGATAGACTCAACTGGCACCAGTGCAATGATACCCATGCCGTCTGCCATGTTATGTAAACATAAGTGCGCTCTGTGTGAGGATTGAGTTTGTTTTATTTGGGCATCTTTCATAATCTTGTGTCTTTCCTGAGTGGACCACTATCTTTGATTTTCGTCTTATTACACGTATTATTTATGTATATTACAGACACAGCAAAATGACAAGCATATGGCCAGGAAAGGAAATGTTCGTTTCGATAGAGGTAACGTAGGAATTCTAGGCGCAACTATTTTTGTGAACAAACTATCTGTTTTAAGAGCCAAGTAAAGCGGACAACGGCCGTTGGAGAGCACTGAGAGGGCAGAATCACGTCAACCAGCTCGTGACCTGTGCCAATGGCGCAATGTGTCGTGACGTGGGACATCCCGTCCTCGTGCACCTTAACGTTAGCTGTCTCGTCCCGCGTGCTAACGGCTTTGTTACGTGACACATACAGCGCGACGCGCACGCACCACACATGTCGCGCTGATTCAAAGCATATTGCAACGCGTACACATAATTCGCAGTCGCCCATTGGCGACCCTCTACGCTGACAGAATCGAAGCGCGCGCACCCTGTTTTCCTTCTCAAACAATTTTACAGAAACTATTGACTGAATATATTTGATTTTTGCCTTACTTGTAGCGTTATGTGTCAGCTTCTTCAGAAGTGCCCATCATCTCGCTGATGGTCATGCTTATTGTGGTATACACATTTTAGAAAGACACTACGCAATACTGAAAAAGTTTGCAATGAGAAATAGGGGTCGCTATGATTTTGCGCTTGGTGCGTATTACACCATATGTTTCTGTGTATGAAATTCAGCTATCAACTTGAATTTTTGCTTAACGTTGGGAGGAGGTCTCCATCTGTCTCTGGTCTCGAGGAAATGGACGCTATGTACCGCATTCACTCCGAATCTCACGCCCACGGGTGTGAAATATTCTTACATCACTCGTATCTCCTAAACCGCTCGAGACACCGAAACGAGATTTAGGTGAATGATGGCATACTAAGAGGAGGGCACTTTGCCAGTTCGTAAACAGTGATCTTTCTTATCTATGATGATAAATCAATAGGTACACTTCCCTTTCTTTTCATTAAAGTGACTGGAATTTTTTAAGAGTTATCGACAGCAACTGAGACAAGAGTTTCCTAATATGGAAGTAAAGATGAAATTTCTTCTCTTTGTAAGGTAGCATTAGTTTGTGCCTTACTGCAATATAATAATTGTTGCAAAGACGAGTTAGATTTCGGTTACTATGTTATTTATCAGGCAATCACGCTACTGAAATTGATACAGACTATCAGACGGCATATAGACTATTAGACGGCATAAGACGCGTATTAACTTTAATATATTCGCATGTTGCATGAGGTCAGGGTTCAGGTGATATTTTCACGGAGTCTGGCTGGAACGGTCGGGCGACAATGCTCAAACGCAGGGCAGAGGAGTGCGAAAGTTTACAGCCGACCATTACGAGTCGGCATGCAAAAGCGTCCCACTGGGGGAGACGCGCCGCCGGAGCTGGTAGGCACCCATTGCGGCGACAACAGAGGCAGGCATTCGAGGCACGGCGACTCGTTGGCGCTGGGCGTTGCGCCGACGCCACTATGTCGAGATGACCTGGCACTTAAGGGAGCCTTCTTAACGTTTTCTGGGGATTTCTAAGAAACGCGGTTAAGCTAGCGTTATGACCTTTTCCCGCGCGAGGGCGAACCGAGAGACACGATTGGTGGATTCAATTTCGAACGAAGTTTCAGTTTGTTCCAAAACATTCTGGGCTCAGTAAGGCGCGGAATGTTTTGATTGGCTGGAAGAAGCCAGGAAATAATAGTAAGAGCGAACTGTACTGGTCAAGAGGCACGGGATTGGCCAGCTCGAAAAATAACGCGGGGGTGCTTATTTTTGCAGAGGGAATCTTTTGGAGCTGGAATGTTTTGATTCGCTGGAATAAGCCAGGAAATAATAGTAAGAGCGAACTGTACTGGTCTAGAGGCACGGGATTGGCCAGCTCGAAAAATAACGCGGGTGTGCTTAATTTTGCAGAGGGAATCTTTTGGAGCTGTTATCAAAGAGAAGCGTCTTAGCTCCTGTAGCAAGCGGACGTCGTGCTTTCGGCTCCCGCTGTAGGAGAGTAAATTCTTTTCAGTATGCTGTGCAGGACTTTGAATAAGTCTGCCAGCTGCAACTGAAACTAGTATTCAGTTAGGGGAACTGTCGTGTTTTACTCTTAGAGACAGGCTGATTCCTCTAATTACGGTTGGGAATATGGGAATACTAGCTCACAGAAAGCAGACAGGAGCAGAGGAATTTCCTTGAGCCACCCTTTATTGAAGATGTTACTGAATTCCGCCTTTGGGCTGGTGAATCCCGTCTTAACGAGTTTGTGACGATTGGAAAGAAAGCAGAAATAGCTTTTGAATATGAGTTTACGAACAGGAAGCCTGTTCGCGAAAATAAATTCATTTTTGTTACAACTGAGGCTCCTCGAAGACGCAGAGGCCATCGGAGCTTGCTGACCTGTCCACGACGCTGCATTTGGTGACGTGATGCACAGCTTCGGCATTAAATCCGATATTACGCACGCCTGTGATTACCAGAGCTCAGTATTCCAGCCACGCTCTTATTGAGAATTTTGTAATTAAAGTAGGTTTGTCTGACGTATTTCATGCCGTCTAACAAGGGGAGAGAGAAGAAAATAACAAGTACATATGCGTTATTCGACCTTAAGAGTTAGTTTTAGGATTTAAGGGTCATTGCTATTACTAGCTTTATTTTATCACTTATAAATGTATGTCATTGTTCAGTTTGATGTTAGGCAGATTATTGTTCAATAAATGTGTTCAATGCTATCCTTGTTTGTTTAGTAGTGATCAGTTCCCTGAACACCATTTAGTTATTAAATAGTAATCAAAATTAGTAAAGGGGCAGTTTTAATTAACAACCTGGGTCTCCTAACAGGCCTTGAGCCAGAGCCAACGACCCGACCCAGTAGGGAAAGTGAACAAGTAAAAGCATTGTTGTTAAAACCCCCGACATTTGGTGGACCCGCCTAGGATCCCTCATCACCATTAATTGAAAATAAACCCCTTCCATCGTATGTTACCACAAACTGTCACATTGGGTTTTTTTCGTAAGCTATTGAGCTCTCTGGTCGCCAATTACTCGTTTAATGAGACACTCTGTTTCAGATTTCTGTCGCAATAGCTGATGCAAAGCTGAGTTTATATTGTGTTTTGGCAAAATGAGTACTCTCAAACCTCTCAGTAAGAGAAATGTGGCCGTTACTCGTTAATGATAATGCTTCTTCGAATGAGAAAAGTTTACCAATTCACACTAAAATTCTTTTCGAATTTTGGTTTAATCCCATAACCCATCGTACTTTTAATACTGAGCGACTGGAATGGAATCTTATGAAGGAGTTTTATTCCTTTTCTTCGTCTGGGCAGTATCGAAGTAATGACGAGCCTACCCTTGAGGCGGAATGACACGCGCATCCTTGATGCTGGTTACTGACCTACGTCTTCCCCAACTGAAAATGCGTGATACGTGAATAAAATAGTTGTCATTGGCCAAACTCAACAACTGATGCGTAGCACGACACAATAGTCAGTGTGTCGTCAGCAGCTGAGAATAACAAGTGCGACAGGAATGCGGAAGCTATGTAAGCATATTGTCATATCGCTGGCTTAGTTGTGGAGCATCTTTGTGGGCAATCGCGTCTGTCAAGTCGAGCGCGGGACACTGAACTGTTATGTTGTGCAGTGTGTAGCTCTGCATGTGAGAGGCATTGTTAGCATGAAAGTTTAAGTGTTGCTGCAAGTGTTATTACAGTAAAGTTATAAAATAAGTATATGATTCAGAGGAAAGTGCGTCAATAAGTAATTTAAAAATGAGCAGTGCTGCTGATAACGTATTTGTGTATCCTCTCGATGCGTGTCGTGCCGTACTGTATCAATCATCCCCGTCGTGTTCGGTCTCCCAGAATGAACTGATGTGAATCAGTATTACTAATTTTTACAAAACAGAGCATTTAAGTGTCAGAGTGTTGTAGTGAGAGTGGGAACGTGCGTTCGATCATCGTTCCGCATCATCAACAATCAGCCGCGCCGTAACGGTTACGCGCATGGTTGTACAACTGAGAACTGTGAACTGTAAATTTAACCTTGTGAACCGTGACAGAATTTATTACTAATGCCAAGGAGGACTGGTACCAAATATCTGTGTATACGTGACGGGCGTAAGAACTTTCGTGCGACCATTCGGCTTCGGCATTATGAACAATCATCCGCGCCTTGTTCGGTACGCATACACTCGTCCAAGTGATACTGTGGACCGATAATCATCATGACTGTCAGTTGGGATAAACATTTACGACTTAAGAGTGTAAACAGAGCAGCCCATGATTTCCATATTGTCTCAGAATATGAGATGTTCATACCAGACGGAGAACAGTGTTGTGCTTAACCTTGAGTGACACCCGTTACTCGCTTGCATATTTCGATAGATAATTTCAGGCAAGCCAGCAGCAGTGTGGAGCAGAACAGTCCGACCTACGTGGGATTAGCAGGTGCGTGGTGTGGATAGAGTGCACGGTCGAAACGACAAACAATTTAAAGGTACCACTCCACCCATTTGTACTCCCGGACGTGTTACAGCTAGCCAAGTGTGTTTTGTGAGAGGAAGAGTTCACGTCGTTCGAAAAATGTTGTCATGAAAGTAGATCTGCCTTTGTCAGCAATACGTTTCAACAAAATAAATATATCAAATCAGCACACTCTTTCAGGATACTCATACTTTTGGAATGATACCGACCACTACTTCCTTTGTGTATCCTGTTGAGTAACTATTTTATTATTGCTGTTAGCGTGTATGCAACCACTGAAACTCTTTTTCTCGTCACGACAAGCAGATTAAATCATAGTTTTTCATAAGGGCTTCTCGACTGCTTGTGGCTTGCAGCGGAAATTTGATGTCCACATGTAGGTAGTGTAATGTCTATTATTAGACCCATATCCACATAATGATGGTGAAACTTAAGTACCTCATATCTCGAACGCTTTTTATCAGCAGCACAGAGGGGTCATACCTGCGGAAAATACGCCTTTTCGACTTTTTGTAACACATATATGTAACTGAAAACTATTATGAACTAACGAAACGATGTGCTTAAACGGCGATGAGCCGCGCGTGGCTCGTGTTCTAGCCATCAAGTACTTCACACCCTGTTTTTAACGTACATCCACCTCACTTCGTTAATTTAAATTACCACTGTCAGTGAGTCGCCGCTTTGCCTGACCGTGAGCGGCGTTAGCAGCGCATATCGATATATCCCCTCTCGTAGTATCTTCGCTCGACTACTATTACTTCCAGGTGGTTGTCTGTCGTAAGGCAGTTCGGGTCGCGAGTTTGGGTCTGCTAGTCAGTTGGAACGCGTCTGGAGCGCAGTCCGGACTTGCCAGTCGGGGAGTTGCAATGCGGCACTAGTGCAGTCGGCTTGGAGCAATATGCTCTGCGCCGACGTGGCTCGCCCGACAATTGCCGCCACGCATCACTTGAGCCGGGTCTGACTTTTGGTAGATTGTTGATACGTCGGTTCCTCCGAGGACATCTCCGTTCGGCGTAGTCGACTGGGCCGCTGGCGGTCTATGCGCAGTGTCGGAGTCTGTCTCGAGCTTTCCGATCGGTACGAGCATCGTCGCTCGCCAACCCAGGACGTTTTGAGCAATACGTTGTTGCTTGCCGCGCAGCTGTTGTGGAGGTTTTCTCCTGTGAGCGACAACGAGTTAAGTGTTCAAGATAGCCGCCGTCGGATGGAATTGATCAAATTAATTTTTCCATAATCAAGTGCACCAACGGAATTTTCTGCCTTGTGGCCGTTAGTATTCTGGTTACCCGTCCCTGGCCGCTAACAAAAATTATTCAGGCAGTGTTGATTGTGGGTGAAGTTAACCGTATTAACTTGTTTCGTAGTTAAGTGAACCAGTGGAATTTTCTGCCCTGTGGCAATCAGTGCTCAGGTTAGCTGGCCTGGCCGCTAACGTAGTTTTTAGGCAGTTTTTTTTCCTCACCTGTTGTTGCTACCCTACATGGTGTGTAGTTTTGGCAGCTCAGTTCACATATGGGTTTGTTTGGGAATAGTGATACTTGTAATTTTTTGTTTGGGGCTTGAATTCTCGTGTACTCCGACGTGGCAATCAAGCGGTTTGTCGGTCGGTCCGTGACTGTCCGTTTGTTGGGTTCGCACGAATTAATTGCAGCTGGACTCACCACCTGTCTCGCCTAAGCGAACGGGGGCAGACCGATCCACTGGAGACTCCTTAGTTCCGTTCTCTTAATTATCTTTTTGGCAGTGTTAATGTTGTGGTCATTTAACTGTATTTTATATTTTTAATTTGGCAAGGTTAGTTGTGGGCCTTTAGCCCTGAAAACATGTTCTTAGAATTTCCTTAGAGTCCAAACATTATCGCCTTCTGCTCTTGAAACGTTATTGTAATTTCCTCTGGAAGATTTTACAAGTTACTGTGGGACTTCCGCCGTTGGTTTTGCCAAAAGGAAAGTTTTAAACGTAATGCATATGTTTTACCGATTGTTGCAATATATATTTTCTTAATTTGCACACGTTAGCTTTGCGGCCTTCGGACATCTTACTGCGTTTGCTTATCTCTTTCTGTGTACCTTATGGGCCATCAGCCCTGTTAACATCTTAAAGCATTGTGGCCTTCTGCCTTCAGTAATCACCATAGTCTATTGGGAATTTTTAAGAATTAATTCGCCTGCCTTCAGCCGCTCCGCATGCTGATCTCATATACGTATAAGATTTATCTTATTCGTATCTTTAACTGTGTGTCATGTCTTTTCAAAATTGAACTTATTCTAAAGCATCTGTTGGAGACCTTCACCCGCGAATCAGATTTAATTCTTTCAATAGTGTATTTGTGAACTGAATGATAACAAATTACAATTGTGAAATGAATCCAACCGCAATTTTCTTGGCCCTTTCCACAACCCTAATTACCTGTTAGCCATGCGTGATTTATCTGGCGTTACAGGCGAAAAGCGAACAACTAATCGGTGACAATAAAACTCGTTATACAGTAAGGCTGATTTTTGGGATGGGTAACACAGTACTGGCCATTAAAATTGCTACACCACGAAGATGACGTGCTAGAGACGCGAAATTTAACCGTGTGGAAGAAAATCCTGTGATATGCAAATGATTATCTTTTCAGAGCATTCACACAAGGTTGGCGCCGGTGGCGACACCTACAACGTGCTGGCATGAGGAAAGTTTCCAACCGATTTCTCATACGCAAACAGCAGTTGACCGGCGTTGCCTGGTGAAACTTTGTTGTCATGCCTCGTGTAAGGAGGAGAAATGCGTACCATCACGTTTCCGACTTTGATAGAGGTTGGACTGTAGCCTATCACGATTGCGGTTTACCATATCGGGACATTGCAGCTCGCGTTGGTCGAGATCCAATGACTGTTAGCAGAATATGTAATAGGTGGGTTGAGGAGGGTAATACAGAACGCCGTGCTGGGTCTCAACGGCCTCGTATCACTAACAGTCGAGATGAAAAGCATCGTATCCGCACGGCTGTAACGTATCTTCCAGCCACGTCTCGATTCCTAAGTCAACAGATGGGGACATTTGCAAGACAACAACCATCTGCAAGAACAGTTCGACGACGTTTCAGATCGGAGATCATGGTTGCGGTTATCCTTGAAGCTGCGTCACAGACAGGAGCGCATGCGATGGTGTACTCAAGGACGAATCTGGGTGCACGAATGGAAAAACGTAATTTTTTCTGATGAATCCAGATACTGTTTACAGCATCATGATGGTCGAGTCCGTGTTTGGCAATATCGCGGTGAGCGCACATTGGAAGCGTGTATTCGTCATCGCCATACTGGCATATCACCCGGCGTGACGGTATGAGGTGCCATTGGATACACGTGTCGGTCACCTCTTTTTCGCATTGATTGCACTTTGAACAGTGAACGTTACATTTCAGATGTGTTATGACCCGTGGCTCTACCGTTCATTCGATCCCTGCGAAACCCTACATTTCAGCAGGATAATGCACGACCGCATGTTTCAGGTCCTGTACGGGCCTTTCTGGATACAGAAAATGTTCTACTGCTGCCGTGGCCAGCACATTCTACAGATCTCTCACCAACTGAGAACGTCTAGTCAATAGTGGCCGAGCAACTGGCTCGTCACAATAGGCCATTCACTACGCTTGATGAACTGTGGTATCGTGTTTAAGCTGCATGGGCAGCTGTACCTGTATGCGCCATGCAAGCTGTGTTTGACTCAATACCCAAGCGTATCAAGGCCGTTATTACGGGTAGAGGTGGTTGTTCTTTGTACTGATTTCTCAGGATCTATGCACCAAAATTGCGTGAAAATATAATCACATGTCAGTTCTAGTATAATATATTTGTCCAATGAATACCCGTTTATCATCTGCCTTTCTTCTTGGTGTAGCAAATTTAATGGCCAGTAGTGTACTTCCGCTGGTCATTTGCGTTCTGCCGAAGTGAGCGTATGACAGGACTGCCATCCCGCTCACGCGCGTCCAAGAGGGTAAACACACAAACACACAACAGGTCATCGGAAGTATCACTATAGCAGGTATGTAGGGTGTCGATTTCAGTGTATTTGTGGCATCAATGTAAATTGTAAGTCGGAGCGAAAATTAATAACCTGTATTTGATAACAGTTACAAAAAGTGCTCGACATTAGGCCCACCTGCTTTAATGTACGCCACGCAACGACGCTGACGTGGCTGTCGCAGTCGTTCAGACACTCCTGGCCGAGTGTAAATTGGTCCAGACGCTGCCACAACGCCCGCTATCGGCTCTTCATGAGTCTCAATGGGTGTTTCCTAACAACAGATTTCACGTGTCCCTAAAAGTCAGGTGTCCCCAGAAGAAAAAAAAAAACAATTTGTGTCAGTTTGGGGGAACGTTTTCTCCGTGCTGCCAGCCCACTGTACTGTCTGGTTCTCACCAAGGGTTTCAGCCAAATTCATTCACACTGCTTGTGTGAAGTGCACTTGTGCACCATTGTGTTGGTACCACATTCGCTGTTGCACGTTGAATAGAAAATGTTCAAACAGCTCTGTGTGAGTTATGAGGTTGGATCCGATGTGCAGAAAGGGAGGGGAGGGGAGCATGGATAGGAGGATGAGGATGGGACAGTGCACAGAGAAATGGTTGAGAAGGAGGAGATAAGTAATAAGTGGAAGTTGGAGGTTGTGCGCAGATGGAAAAGTGAGAGTGTCTGTGGAGGCAGGTGGATATGTGAAGCGGTGTGGTAAGGCTGATGGAAGACGGACAGCTTGTGGAGAGCAGATGGGGGAGGGACACATATAACGAAGTTCAAAAATTGCACCAGAGTATTAAGTCGTTGTTGACGTTATAATTACACCACAGCAGAAGGTGATGGGCACTGCTGCGTATTCCTATAGAGAGTTTATTGGTCAAGCTGGCCATATGATACTAAACCCTCCACTTTATTTCATAACATTATCACGTAGTTAGAGAATATGGTATTCCAGTAACATAAGCTGCCACAGACTCAATAATCATGTCACACAGATTCAAGCAGATGGGTTTTTGAATTAAGTGAGCAGTTATTAAGTGCTAGACAATGAACCTAACGTAGAAATGTATCTTTCGTAGGGAATACTGCTTTCTACCTGGTGTCTGGAACTCACATGTCCGCAACAAATAATCAGAATCAGAATGCCGGTATGTATCCTCTACGTCTTCAGTCTAATGGAAATGTCTATATGGTGCTATAGTTACGAGGGTAAGCGAATAAGTAACTGCAATTTTCCTGTAATTGTATTTGTGTTAACTCGACGGCTATGTGTGCTTACATGCCTCTAGTTGGCACCGTTGTCAACGCTTGTGATAGGTTGCAGCGTTACCAAATCAGTCCACGTTGCGCTGTCGCAGCGTGAATTTCCGATGCTACTTTCTGTTCGCACCATAGAAGAACAGCGTTCCGTAATCCGTTAGATTGGTCTGAAGGTACAAGAGGCCGAAATTTATGAAAGACTTTCAGCAGAATACTGGAGGAATTTTTTTTCTCAACCATGTGCTTACCAGTGGAATTAACAGTTCAGAGGTGGTCGAACATGCGTGAAGGACGAGGAAATCGCATGGCGTCAAGATACAACCATAATATATGACAATACTCCTTAAGTCCATCCTATAGTTCTGAACAAGAGGCGATTGACTATTGATAATGCTCCTAATAATATACAGGTTAGTTCTGGTTGAACATGTGAAATAAAGCATAAAACACTGTAATTTTTACAAAGTATGTGCGAGATGGTTCCCAAACTCGATGGCGAGCACAAGCAAAACGATGTGTCAGCACCTACTAGATCATCATGCTAAGGAAGGTCAAACTTCTCTGAAACGCAATATTAATGGGAAGATCCAATTAATAGGTCTTACGAGCCTTTTCGTCAGCTGCATGAAGCGGTGCTGATGTGGCTTCCTGATCATCCTAAAATCTTCTTTTAGAGTGTGTCGCACTGATTGTGAAAGCATGGGTGAAGTGCTTTGAAAATCAGGCTGACTACTGAAAAACCATGTAAATAAAAACTGTGTGCTCTTGTTGTGAAAAATAACAGAAATCAAATGAAAATGCTTACTTACTTCGTACATATCACTTGCTACCAGACAAAGGAAGAGGTGACAGAGAGCAGCTGGTCCATGTACCTCTTCGTGGCCCTGTGGTCGGCGCTTCATCGTCTGGAAAGTTGGAGTTCTCGCGTTTTGTAGAGCTCCTAAGCACACTGAGAGCCGGCTGGTAGGTCCTCTGTTGTCAACTGTTGTCTACCCTCACGTATAAAGTGCTCAAGTTCTATAGCTAACTTTGTACTATATGTTAAGCAGCACATGTCGTAATATCGTAACTGAACTTCTGAGACCAGAAATCGAAGCGATGCTACGCAACGGCACGCTGCTCGTAAGACCACACTGCATTGTTGTGAGCGCTCCAGGCTACCAACAGCAGGCAACAACGACGTTAACTGAAGACCACATTGGAATCTGTCCCTCACAATATAATAGTAACTGGTCAGAGTAATTAAAAGTAAATAGAAACCGTATGAGATTACGCAGGGTTTCTGAAGGAGCTTCTATTTACCTCACATCTTTGAATGCCGATCTTCCAACAGTCTGCTATATTAAGTAAAAGGGTTGTTATGGTTATTGGCTTGCATTGGTAGAGATTCAGCCTGTATTCTACCTTTGCCCGATGCAACCAAGAAACGCGTTTTATAGCGAACGCTCGTGTGCGCTATTTCGATGCCTGCTATCTTTCGAGCGCCGTCTGTGCTTTCTTGCTCTCGGAGTGCGCTCCCAAACTTTTGAGGTTATTCATTTTTTTTATCGATTTTAATCTACAGAATGTTCCCCTTCCACTGATATTTGAAGGATATATATTATTGCCTTAATTCTTGTTTATTCAATCAATCAGACAAAACTTTTCAACTTGAAGAAGGTAATACACGTGAATTTATTCATTTAAAAACTCTCGACGTATCTGAAAGTTTGAAGGAAGTAAGATTTGTGAATTATTTAGGAGATGATTGTTCTAGAGCTTTAAAAGCAGCTGAGGAAGACAAGCCGTGTGGAGAAAATGTAGCTATCACTAAAAAGGAGTGCTTTGGTCATGTAAAAACCGAATGCAGTCGAGGCAGTGACGACTGAAAACTGCGTACAAGGGGAAGAAATTAGAAGATGGTGAGAAAGGACTCACAGAATATACCATAGATAAAATCCAAAACTCTTATGGCATAGCCATCAGCAAAAGTTAACACCGTAGAATATAGGAGAAGAGCCGTATCGCCAATTTCATTTACCTATCTTCAACTGACGATAAACACATTTCTTGACCGCACCCTCCATGAAGTGATTCACGTCGCAAATGCACCAGAACACTCCTTTTGACGATTTGCCATTTCTTCACCCAATGCACTTTTCCAGTGTATGTTCGCAATCTGAACTGAAGGCCGTTTTAGAGACGACGCGCGGACTGCTCATCGCGTTTTATTTTCTATCCGTCGTAGCAATATGGCGAAGGTCTTTTAACAATTTGGTTCGGCAACTCCACTGTCTCTGTGTCGTTTTCTGTGGATCTTTCTCCAAGGGACACTCTCTATTTTTAAATTCTTTCCTTCCATCGATTAGGCTTAATGTGTAGTCGCTTTTGACTTCTTTTACTTCTTGATATACTTAGGTTATGATATGGGAGCTTATGACCTCAATTGTTCTTGTGTACTGATACAAAACCAAAACACGAGAAAAGGACAGGAATATGGTGAGAGATTTATTCACGAAGGAGCTATACCTTTTGCAGTAGAGGAAGTCTTGACAAAAACTTTCAGAGATTTATCAGATTCAAGACTTTTGAAGAAATGTCTTCATGACCACAGCCAGAATATGAGCGAGTTTATCATTAGCCTAATGTGGAGCAGAATTCCCAACATAGTGTTTGTGTCAATTAGAACAATTCACCTTGATGATGTGTTTCATGAAGTGGCAATGTTCAATGAAGAAAATTTTGCAGGGCTTTAAGTCCTGAAAGGACTGGTACAAACTGTTGGTCGTTACACAGTGAAACAACTGTTAAATTTTGGTAAAAGAAAGAATTAGGGTATTGGAGAAAGCTATTAGAGACTTTGAAACAAGGGAAAGACAACGCAAGGAAAAGGATATGGGGAAAGGAGATGGTGGAGGATGCAGATAACACATCTTATGGGGCTGGAATGCATTGATAAGTTTAATGGCTGTTGCCCGTAAACTGTATTTTTTATGAGTAAAGCGTATTTTTCTCAGTTTTTACTTGCCAGTATTTGTTCAAAATTATAGGGTACACTAATTCGAGTACGGTGCATGTTTTAACAGAGGGTTTTCCTGTTTTGTAAATCTCAAAGAAGATAGAGACTTACGTGCAGGTAATTATTGTCTTAAAACTAATCAATATTATTAGAAATCCGCGTGTTGAACTGGTTAGAATTATATAATCTGCAAGCCACATTTTTTCATAAGATTTTATTTAGAATTGTTTGTGCTAAAAGGTAGCTTTCGAATTAATAAATTTTCCGTCATTTAAGACAGGGATTGCCGGCTTCTATGGCCGAGCGGTTCTAGGCGCTTCAGTCCGGAACCGTACTGCTGCTACGGTCGCAAGTTGGAATCCTGCCTCGGGCCTGGAAGTGTGTGATGTCAGATTTGTTAGGTTTAAGTAGTTCTCAGTCTAGGGGACTCATGACATCAGATGTTAAATCTCATAGTGCTCAGAGCTATTTGAAGACGGAGATTACCAACCCTGCCCGGACCCCTTACGTACGTGTGGCACCGCAGAGTGAGACGTCGAGCCGCTGCGTTGCGCCACGCCATTCAGGATTGGCCTTCGAGGATTCGCACTTGGTTAAGTTCATTTGAGGAGACCTCGGCCTGTTCATAGACTGAAGGCTTTGGCCAGTGACAACCCGAGGCCTGATGCTCCTACGGAGCTATCACTTGTATTCTTCCTTCACGGCGCCACCTGTGGAGCGCCCAAGATAACGAATACTGTGAGAAGCACTTTGGGATTTACTGTGTACCACAGTAGTATATTCCCACGTATGGCGATTAATAAACAAACCATAGCTACATTCATTTAACTTAGCAAGCTTCGTTTGGTCCGCAAGTGTTGTGGTAGAGCGTTGTGGCTCTGCTAATGTTTTGCACTATTATGATTAGATTTCCCCTAGCAGCGTTGTAAAACTCGTAAACCACTGCCATATTATTAAAGAAATGTTTTTGTATTATATTAATAGTTCATAGTTTGCATGGTCTAGTGACGCTAATATGATCACCATGTATGTTGGACGTCACGTGCAAAACCACACACAGGCAGCAGGTAGGAGCATTAGCAGTGAAGGTCATACAATACGTGTCGAGGGGATGTGGATAACAGTGAAGTAGTATTGCGGAAACTGAGCGATTTACTCAACGGACAAAAGAGCATGGTGATTGGCTTTTGGGCCAAGAGTGGAAGCTTTCACGAAACGGCTGTTTGTAAATTGTTCTCCTCCCGCTGTGGTTAAAATATACTGTGAATGGAAAAACAGCTTTATGCAGT
This sequence comes from Schistocerca gregaria, assembly GCF_023897955.1. Taxonomy (NCBI): domain Eukaryota; kingdom Metazoa; phylum Arthropoda; class Insecta; order Orthoptera; family Acrididae; genus Schistocerca; species Schistocerca gregaria. The sequence goes on along the minus strand of NC_064923.1, from coordinate 68,363,207 downwards.
ACCGGCATCGCTAGAAACTTACGAGCACAGAAAAATGTAGACGTTTCCTTAAATTTATGTCCGCTTTTCCAAAGTAATTATTATCTTAAAACTAAATTACTTGGCATTCCCTTTGTGATCTAGTCAGTCTGGAAGATACAAAATATCAAGAAAGGTATGCATCAACCTTTGGAGACGATGTCCACTACTACACGCAGTTTGGTTCGCCTCGGCAGGGTGGCATCTACCAGCAGGTCAATGCATCGTGTTATACAGCTCGCGGAGAAGACGCATGATTGGAAGAGCACCAGGATGAATTCAACGCATTGTCTTCGCCGCCAAACTCCCCAGATTTAAATACAAACCGTGGTGTCACCGCCAGACACCACACTTGCTAGGTGGTAGCCTTTAAATTGACCGCGGTCCGTTAGTATATGTCGGACTCGCATGTCGCCACTATCAGTGATTGCAGACCGAGCGCCGCCACACAGCTTTTCTAGTCTAGAGAGACAGACTCCCTAGTACTCGTCCCAGTTGTACAGCCGACTTTGCTAGCGATGGTTCACTGACTACATACGCTCTCATTTGCAGAGATGACAGTTTAGCATAGCCTTCAGCTACGTCATTTGCTACTACCTATCAAGGCGCCATATTCAGTAATTAGAATGAATTCTGGAAAGGCAATATTGTGAATCATGAACCGTCAAGAGCGACGTTCATCATTAATGGATTAAGGTTAATTATCAAAGTAATTACGTCTGCGTTCTGAATTCTACTTCCTTGTCAAGTTCCAGACCTCACGTCAGGATAGTTCTTCGCTTCTCACGTCAGCCTGCTTGAGCTAAAACGCGTGCATCTCGGCCTCCACTAGTAACACGGTGTTGGCTCTTCTGCCAACACAACACAAACGATAATCTGTGGGACCACGACGATCAGGCCGTTCGCGCCACCGATCCTGAGCCGAGAGAGCTAGCACAGCTGACCACGGCACTAGTGTCGGCATGGCTACACATAACATTTTTTTGTGGTTTTAGGGCGCACAACTACAGTGGCCATTAGCGCCCAGACTAAATCATGAATGCACTGCGAGACACAAGGTTAAAACAGCAACTAAAAACGACAGCACTATAAAATGCACATTAACAGGCAAGGGATTAAAAAAAACAGCATAATGGAATGTCATTGGACAGGTTTATCAAGTGGATGAAACGAAGAACGCGAGCAGCAGCTCCTGGATCATCTGCTAAAATTTCATCCAGAGTACATGGCAGGCCAAGATCAATGAGCAGCCCTGTAGGTATCTTGCAGAACCTCATGTGCTCTCTTCGTGCATGTCTTGCTGCCGTCCGCTCGGTAGAAGTGGGTTATTCAGGATTTTGACAGGTGGTCACATTAATGTGACTGGACACCGTACTGTTACCTGCTTAGGGATGTATAAAGATATAGTTGAAAAGTTTATCTTATTGGGTGTTATTTTGGATAGGAATTTTTCAGAAATAATATATGTACTTCAAAACTCCGTCTTCATTGATTATAACACACTACAGACATGAACTGAATTGCAAAATACTCAAGAGATGTTATGGTTTTACCTATAATATTAGAAATCCTCTATGTGCCAATAGCAACAGCTCAAACAACACATGACGGTAGCTAAATTGGTCATAAACTTTACACAGTGTATCTGCTTTTACAGAACTGATTGCAGCTGTTATTCTTCTCTTCACTTCTACTATGTCAGGAAGTAGAAGGACGATAAATGTGCTTTGCTTCAGATATCTTTCAGGCCACCAATGCATGGTGGTGTCTCGAAATCCCGTGCGCTCTATGCAGGGTAGAGGCCGACTGCCACTGAGAAACTGACGTACGTTATTTTGCCAGTGTGGTGGAGATACAACCTGTTTAAAAATGAAGTCATCCGAATCGTCCCGAGGTTGTGGACAAAGCCAGTTCTGCAGCTTCTGATGATAGCTCAACGCTGAATAGAATAGGGCTCACGGGACCCCAGGACACTGACCTGCAGCCGGCCCGTGTGGCCGATCGGTTCTAGCCGCTTCAGTCTGGAACCACGCGACCGGTACGGTAACAGGTTCGTATCCAGTCTCGGGCATGGATGTGTGTGATGTCCTTAGGTTAGTTAGGTTTAAGTAGCTCTAAGTTCTAGGGGACAAAAAAATGGTTCAAATGGCTCTGAGCGCAATGGGACTCAAATGGTATGGTCATTAGTTCCCTTGAACTTAGAACTACTTAAACCTAACCAGCCTAAGGACATCACACACATCCATGCCCGAGGCAGGATTCGAACCTGCGACCGTAGCAATCGCACGGTTCCGTACTGCGCGCCTAGAACCGCGAGACCACCGCGGCCGGCTCTAGGGGACTGATGACGTCCGAGGTTAAGTCCCATACTGCTCTGAGCCGTTTCAACCATTGAACCATTTGAACTGACCTGCATTCTTGAATTCCAAGATGGCCAGAAAAGTCGGCATTTATTTTTTCTTGTGGGTATATGTGAAGGAAAGTGGGCTCTTCTCCTCTTTCCTCACACGCAGAATAAGTGAAGCACAGAATAACAGCCGCTCTAACTTCTGTAAAGGCATACACACTGAAGAGCCAAAGAAACTGGTACAGCTGCCTGATATCGTGATATCCTGCAGCCGCTCTATAGAAATTCTGGACGGGTGGGATGCCGTATTGTCCTGCTGGCATTTCTCATTTCGGAATGCACAATGGACGTGAATAGATGCAGGATTCTTACATACGTGTCACCTGTCAGGGTCGTTTCTAGATTTATCAGGGGTCGCATATCACTCCACCTGCACACGCTCCACACCATTATAGAGCTTCCACCAGCTTGAACAATTCCCAAATGACATGCAGGTTGTCTCCATACCCTTATACGTCCATCCGCTCGATGAAATTTGAAACGAGACTCGTCCGACCAGGAAACGTGTTTCGAGTCATCAACATCCCAACGTCGGTGTTGACGGGCCCAGACGGGACATAAAGCTTTGTGTCGTGCAGTCATCAAGGGTACACGAGTGAGCTTTCTGCTCCGAAACCCTATATCGATGATGTTTCGTTGAATCGTTCGCACGTTGACACTTGTTGATGGCCAAGCACTGAAATCTGCAGCAATTTGCGGAAGGGTTGCACTTTTGTCACGTTGAACAGTTTTCTTCAGTCGTCGTTTGTACCGTTCTTGCAGGATCATTTTCCAGCCGCAGCGATGTCGGAGATTTGATGGTTATCCGGATTTATGATAGTCACGGCACATTCGTGAAATGGTTGTCCGGAAAATCCGCACCTCATCAATTCCTCGGAAATACTGTGTCCCATCGCTCGTGTGCTGAGTATAAAACGACGTTCGGACTCACTTAACGCTTGATACTGTGCCGTTGTAACCGATCTAAAAATTGCGCTAGATGCTTATTGTCCTGTATAGGGTTTCTGATCGGAGCACCGCGTTCTGCATGTTTACATTGTATTTGAATACGCATGCCCTGTACCGGTTTATTTGGCGCTTCAGTGTACAATGTATAAAGCTTGTGACGAATTTGACTATCGCCTAGTTGATGGTTGTGAGCCGCTAATATAGATGTAGTGCGTTTGTAATAGCACAACTAAAAATTTAAGATTTAGTGAGTATTTCGCAATTCATCCAATGTTTGTAGTACGTTTTTATTAACAAATTGGAGTTTTGAAAGCAGCGCACTACTTTTGAAACACCCGGTATTACCACTATCTACGTTAACTGTTGCCATGTTTTACACGAGCCTGAAACATGCAGGCTAACACCAGGATGCATAAAACCAACTCCACTTAGGAAAATATACAGCTGGATTCTCATCTCCTGAATCCCGAAGAATTTAAACAAATTTTCGACGAGCGCCACCCGCTGCATGGTTCATCATGTGGACGTAGCAGACTTAAATATCGCAAGAGATTCCTCACTAGTGAATTGAACGAGCCTCTGAAGGACTACCCTGCCTCACGAGAAATACCCAGCGGCAGTACATCAAGCTGGAAGATTTGGAGAACACTGAACCACATCAGAACAGGCGTAGCACCAGTTAAAGCAAAACTAGTCAAATGGGGCTTCAAGGACGAAGCAGACTACAAATGTGACTGTGGTGAATTTCAGGATATGGAACACCTTCTACTGTGTTTCATCTGCCCCACAAGGTGTACCCTTGACAAACTATGGCTTGAGGAGAATGGAACATTGGACTTGGCCCGACATTGGGCTGAAAGGCTTTGAAACAAATCTCCGGATACGAAAAAGTAAAGAAGTTCAAGTTACCATGCAAGCCCAGTTTAACAGATGAAATGATTGCCAGATTACATTTCAATAGGCGGTGTGCACATCCATTCTTGGTGACATTGGGCCAGCTCTTTGCTGTGAGTTGGCGGCATGAAATGCTTTATTAAACTTCTTTAATGGTCCGGTAAAGACTTTGATTAACGCTTATGTGTCTGTTGTTGAACCTCATGGCAGTAAACTTGTATAAATTTTACTGTTTCTGTGCAGCACTAGTGTGTAAAAAAAATAAATATGGCGGGGGCAAATATTTTATTGCGGCTTAGCAACTTTCACACAGCGCATTTTTATCTACCCTCTCAGGCACGCCTTACACCATTCACATTGGGTATATGTGAGTTCTATAACAGAAGGAAAATTATTTAATTACTACCACACAGTAGTGTATATCACGTATACATTGCTTGGAGTAAGGCTGCAGTATCTACGGTCTGCTTTTGTGAAAGCAAGATCCCCACCCCTGTCCCCGACTGAATATCTGTAGGACCATTTTGGAATGCAACTTCCTCCCAGCGCCAGTATTCCGGTTACAGTTAAAGCAGTTCTGGGTCAGCGTGCCGAAGTAGAGGCCACATTGGCTTTATGACAGCTCTTCAGAATGACTCAATGCATTCATCCAGGTCACAAGCGGTGCAGCGTCATACTAATACGTGGGCTCATACTGCCGTGACCTTCTTAAACATGAATCGATAGTGTAATTACAGAAATAACATCACATCTTAGATAGGAAAGATTCATTTAGTTTCCTCCTCCCCTACTGAGTGCTTCCTTTTCCCTTTGTCAGGAAGTGCGTGAATGAACAACCCTATTATCGACAACTTTATTTCGAAACTTCCTTAGCATATGAGTTAAACTGTCTTTAGATGACTTAGTTCTCGTATGAGACTCCATGAAGGCACGAGTCTTACATACACTCCTGGAAATTGAAATAAGAACACCGTGAATTCATTGTCCCAGGAAGGGGAAACGTTATTGACACATTCCTGGGGTCAGATACATTACATGATCACACTGACAGAACCACAGGCACAGAGACACAGGCAACAGAGCATGCACAATGTCGGCACTAGTACAGTGTATATCCACCTTTCGCAGCAATGAAGGCTGCTATTCTCCCATGGAGACGATCGTAGAGATGCTGGATGTAGTCCTGTGGAACGGCTTGCCATGCCATTTCCACCTGGCGCCTCAGTTGGACCAGCGTTCGTGCTGGACGTGCAGACCGCGTGAGACGACGCTTCATCCAGTCCCAAACATGCTCAATGGGGGACAGATCCGGAGATCTTGCTGGCCAGGGTGCTTGACTTACACCTTCTAGAGCACGTTGGGTGGCATGGGATACATGCGGACGTGCATTGTCCTGTTGGGACAGCAAGTTCCCTTGCCGGTCTAGGAATGGTAGAACGATGGGTTCGATGACGGTTTGGATGTACCGTGCACTATTCAGTGTCCCCTCGACGATCACCAGAGGTGTACGGCCAGTGTAGGAGATCGCTCCCCACACCATGATGCCGGGTGTTGGCCCTGTGTGCCTCGGTCGTATGCAGTCCTGATTGTGGCTCTCACCTGCACGGCGCCAAACATGCATACGACCATCATTGGCACCAAGGCAGAAGCGACTCTCATCGCTGAAGACGACACGTCTCCATTCGTCCCTCCATTCACGCCTGTCGCAACAGCACTGGAGGCGGGCTGCACGATGTTGGGGCGTGAGCGGAAGACGGCCTAACGGCGTGCGGGACCGTAGCCCAGCTTCATGGAGACGGTTGCGAATGGTCCTCGCCGATACCCCAGGAGCAACAGTGTCCCCAAGTTGCTGGGAAGTGGCGGTGTGGTCCCCTACGGTACTGCGTAGGATCCTACGATCTTGCCGTGCATCCGTGCGTCGCTGCGGTCCGGTCCCAGGTCGACGGGCACGTGCACCTTCCGCCGACCACTGGCGACAACATCGATGTACTGTGGAGACCTCACGCCCCACGTGTTGAGCAATTCGGCGGTACGTCCACCCGGCCTCCCGCATGCCCACTATACGCCCTGGCTCAAAGTCCGTCAACTGCACATACGGTTCACGTCCACACTGTCGCGGCATGCTACCAGTGTTAAAGACTGCGATGGAGCTCCGTATGCCACGGCAAACTGGCTGACACTGACGGCGGCGGTGCACAAATGCTGCGCATCTAGCGCCATTCGACGGCCAACACCGCGGTTCCTGGTGTGTCCGCTGTGCCGTGTGTGTGATCATTGCTTGTACAGCCCTCTCGCAGTGTCCGGAGCAAGTATGGTGGGTCTGACACACCGGTGTCAATGTGTTCTTTTTTCCATTTCCAGGAGTGTAGTAACGATTTGAGAGCTCCTTTCCTCTGTGCAGGGAGGTGACTATCATCTGTGAGTCTGTAAAGGTCTATGTGCGTCTTCTTGCTATAAGCGGCTGCAGTATCTCCTGCTCTCCTTTTTACATAGATAACAATAGAAGTTAGCAGTTTTAATCTGCCAGGAAGTTTCAATAGAAGTTAGCATTTTATGGTTTGATTCACTCTCTGATGCTGGGGGTTGAGATGCTCGAGGAATTCATCAGCCCATCTCTTCCATGTAATCATACCACATGAGTGTGAACGGTATGCAGGAAGAAGCTTTCTAAATGAGGAATTCGCGGCTATAACTGACTGTAAATGATGCAACTATCACTTTTTACTTGGATGCAGTGTGATTTTTAAATTACGATTAGAGTGCCGCCCTTGCTCACGAACATATCTGTTCAAATTCAATTAATCTAAATAGTATCTGGTTGTCTGTGAATGATACCGAATATAATGAACCCTTGTGAGTAATACTCAGGAGGGTCATGAATTAATTACCTTTAATGGCTGTTTGTATTAAAATGACGCATATGCTGCGTTTATATGAAAATTTGCCATGAATACTGTTCCTAATTTTCTCTCAAAAGGTTCCTTTAAGCCGTACAATAGATTATTGCCTTAGCAACGGACAACGCGGGTCTACTCTGCACATTGCACAAAGTTCTGAACCGCATGACCTGTACTTAATCACTGCGCGGTTAACTGCCTCACGCTATTTTATTTATGTATTTTTAATTTTTATTCCCTCAACCGGATCTCTGTAGTCTCTTATACAAGGTTTATACATGTTGTTGTCCTTCAGCAATTCAACACTGTTCTATAATAATTCAATAACACTAATCAGTAGATCAGTGGTTGTACAGGGATTATTAAAATCTCTTGTTAATTGAAGTGTGTTTTGCTCTTCTGTCTGCCCAATACGTCTTCATTCTTTCAGGTATTTTCTTTCTTTCATCGCCTGGTATCACCTTTCCTGTAGCACATGTACTAATCATCGTTTATAGCCTGGTTTGTGTATCCTGGAATGTTCTGGTTTTTTCTGTTTTTATTTTTTAAGTCATCTACTGCAATTTGAAGTTCTCTTCTATCTTCCGTAATTTTTCTGATCCGTTTAATGTTGCTCTTACCATTCCACAATTTTCCCTAACTGATTATAAGAAAAATTGTGGAACAGTAAGAGCAACATTAAATGGATCACAGAAATTAAGAAAGATATGTTACATGATTTTACTTTCCGGAAACATGTTTCACTGTACACGCAGTAGTGAAAAGCGTAACACTGCAGCTTTTATCAGACACACTTTTCATCTAACAGTCAGGATAAGCTTCATAAATGACGAAAGGAAGTACTTTGAAATTGAATTCACCTTTTTATGACACATTAATGACTCAAACTGAAACGAACAATAATATTTTCTCAGCATTGTGGTACCATCATGAAAATATTTTTACCGACAAAATTTAAATTACGTGAAATTACAGTTTCTCCTTTTCAATTAAAAACTTTTAACTAACATTGGTGCGAAGAAACTAATTACAATACAGAACACATGGCTGAAAATTCACCCTTGATCCCAATAAGTAGGTACTGTTAAACACAACGCAGTCTTTACACTACAATGATACTTGGCTGCCGTTTGCAGCATAACAGAGTAAGTGAAAATTACCTTTTACAAAAAGTGTCGTCTCTCTACAAAATCGTCTCAAATCGCATCTTATCCTTAGTCCTCAATTACACATCAGGCAGCATCTCAAATAAAATATGTTCTCTCTGCCGCACTTCTACCATCCAAGCTCCTCTTCCTCTCTGGCCGACAACTGTTTCCGATTTCTTCACTCGCCCGACAAGTATTAAGTAAAGCTACAATCTATGGTACCCAAGCAGTACGTATCACTCATATGTTCGGCCATGAAAAGATGCTCGTTGTAGTAAACGTTCCAAATAAACTCTCTCATATACCAAACAAATAGTTATTTCTTATGATACATATATCATGAATAACGTTTCCTTCTATTATGTACACCGTTCAAGGAGCTCAGTCTGTTTCCATGGAATTGATTCCAGATATACCTCCAGGAAGCGCTTCTTTCACATATTGGCTACAACTGGTGGCAGCTCATTCTGTCTGTTCGAAGTAAATACCTTCCAAATGGATACGCATCGGCTCTCTGACATGTCATACGTCTTCTACCCGAATTTATATCCAATATTTTCCTAGGATTCGTGTAAAGGAACCCTGCTTAAAGAGGGGAAAAGGGATCGAAGCTTACAAGAATATCGGAATTGAAAAAAATGCTTCAAAAGGCTCTGAGGTCATCAGTCCCCTAGAACGTAGAACTACTTAAACCTAACTAACCTAAGAACATCACACACGTCCATGCCCGAGGCAGGATTCGAACGTGTTAACTTAGCGATCACGCGGTTCCAGACTGAAGCGCCTAGAACCGCTCGGCCACACCGGCCGGCAATATCGGAATAATTTTTCCTGAAGTAGTGGGATGTTAACAATGATTGCACCGATTTTGAGAAGAGGCAATGAGCATTTACGAGCGCAGGGGCTAGACACGTCCTGGAGGCACATTGTAAGTGTAAACGTTTCAGTTTCAATTTTGCTATCTATGGAACGTAGTAGAACCTCTTTCTCTATCAACTTTGCTGTGACAGTAAGGAAGCAAGAGCAAGATAGGACGCTTTTGAGCTGTGGACATACTGGAGAATGGAAAGAATTGGTTGTATGGACTGAGCAGGAAATGATGTGGTGCTGAGAACACGATAGAACAGAGACGATTGCTGTGTGTAATAAAAAGAAGGAAAAGAAACTGGACACACACAGCAAGTTCGAAACTTCCTGCTACATACTTCTAGGACCTGGAGTCTATACATACAGTTTTCAATAGGAACTCATGGCAGGAAACGTACCCCTTCCGTTCTACGACTGTTTCAGTTCAGATATTTAACTCATCCACTTCTGCTTGACGAATTGAATTAAGCATGACACAGTACAATTATTAGGTAAGTATTCGAAAGGAAACATAACGAAATGTCCATTTATCACTTAAGCACATTTCTTTTGTATTAACACTCAAACATTACGTGTTTACATTAATCCAAAAAACAAAAAAAGAACCCAGCGTTCGGTACGTTTGGTACGTATGGAATGCTACTGATACATAGCTATTGCGCCTCGATGTGGGGACCACCAAAGTTGTTACAGTCATGGTACTTACGAAACTTGTTTTGCTACACACTCTCCTTCTCACCTGGTGTCTCTAGTGCAGCCGCCAGAACTCGTGCCATCAGACCTTCCTCTGTCCCTACGCGAGTCTTAAATCAAACTTTGCACATGGCACCACAAGAAGCAGTGAATTGGAGTTAAATCGGCATACTGGCAACTGTAAGACTTATCTCATTGCTGCAGCAGACGTGGACGCGTTACACACCTGAATTGAAACGGTCTTATAACAGAGAAGGTACGTTCTCAGACATGGGTCTCTTACAGATATTATGTACTCACTATCCCTCTACCCTCAACGTGGTAACTGGAACCTCCGAAAACGCCAGGTGTGTGTGGGAAGTGATCAGACTACTGTTCCTGTAAAAAATTACGTATATCTGGCCATAAGGTGAGAACAGAACTGACGTTGGGGAATAGTGATTTCAACACATTGAGGTGTACATCCGACCATAAAGGGTGATAGATTCATTTCGTAAACATCTGCACAATATACCAGTGGTGGGATTGATCAGGATCTGTTATCATGTTGTTTAACAGGTCAGGCAATATGTCTGTAGCACCGTACATACGTAGAATGTCCTCTCATCGACTTTCGTAAGCAGACCCTCACATGTTCTTTGTCGCACTATCGACTGTGCTGCTTATTGCAGTACACCAATGCATATTCGTTATGTCTTTACAACACATTTGCACGCTAAGGCGCTGTTGATTATCACATAGTACATTCGGAAAGCAAATGGTAGTTACTGGAGGGAAGGCGATGTTCTTTGAGAGAAGCACTATTGAAGAAATTCAGAGAACCAGCATTCGAGACTGATTGGTTCTACGGCCGCCAATGTACATTGCGCGTAAGAACCACGAAGGTAAGATACAAGCAATAGAGGCTTGTAGCAGTTGTTTTTTCCTCGCTCTATTTGCGAGTGGAATAGGAAACGAATTGAATTAGTAGTGATAGTGGGTATCCTCCGCGACGCAGCATACCGTGACTTCCGGAGTATGTCTGTAGATTTAGACGAAATGTGTAGATGCAGACATATAACGTACACAGACTTCCTTTGTTTTCAAGCCACACAGTTTAGACATCACGACCATTTAAAATTGTGTATCTCTAAATATATTGTTATTGTCAAGAACTTAATCCCTGGAGTCATTTTAAGTTTACAAAATGCTAATTATGGCTTCGTACACAAGAGTTTATAATCCGAAAATTATCTGCAACAGCAGAACGTTTCCTTTAACGAGAGGAGCATTCAGCTCAGGCTGTCTCGTCATACGCGTTCAGTGCCATTCAGCCGTCGGACGGACATGACTTTAACGCCTTCCTAGGAGATAGAGACCCTGCTGATTGCGGATGCAGTGGAGTTACACCCGGGAAAGCGTCTCTGCCTGGCGGACAATGAGCTCGTCTGCCGTCCCACGGCCTCCGTTAACTGCCGTAATTGCCGCTAACGGCGCCACTGTCGCTACGTTGATGGCTGGCCAACAGGAGACGGTCAGCCGCCCACGGCTGTTTGCGCTGCGAAGTGGCGGCTGCAGCGCCACCCAATGATAATCCCCGGCCGACGCCGGGTTGCGACGGCGCGTCCGTCTCGCCTCTCGTCTTAGGAACAGTCTGCGACACCGCTTCCTGGGGTCATACCAATATCACACGATTTACCCTTCAGAACCAAATTCTAGGTGTGCTATTCAACAAGTTTATAGTAAGGCATTGGATTTGGGACAGTGGTCTCATTAAAATTACAACACAATGAAGCGAAGTGTAAACAAATTCAAGTTGGCATAAAGTATACTGGAATTGGTGGTAGAGTGGCTACTCTAAGGGAAATTCAATTTCCACCAAACCATGATTAATGCCTAAGTCGTTCATACCAATTCACTCTCATTTGCTCATTCTCACTCACTTCTTCAGGGTAGCACATTGTCATTATCTCTTTGTGTCTGTCCATCTCTGTCTCCTGTCCCAGAGCCACAGTGTCATTCTTACCCCATTAATACTGTCTCGTCTCATAGTCGCTGTCTCTGTCTTCCTATAACATACTGCCACTATCTCATTCATTCATTCCCACTGCTGCTGTTTCTTCTCAGTATCAATATCACTCTCTTCCTAATTGTGACTTCCATAGACACTGTCTCTCATTATGTCTCACTATTTTAACTAAAATAGCATTTTTCCGGTGATTCTCTTCTTTTCCCCACTATACTGGGATATGTCACTCATATGAAAACAGATTTCTTTCTTTCGCTTGTGCCTTTGTTGACAGGGAGTACCGAGATTTGCTGAACCTCTGTGGCATGACTTTCACCATATGAAATTGAGAGGTAACTGCATGAATAAAATAAATTTGTACTTTATTGTTTGCTTATTAAAGATGGAAATAGTATTTCGCAAATATTAAACCATAATTTTTCGTAAAAGTGCAACGTAACCGTCTTACTAGCTGTGGTAAAGTTAATGTTAGAACTGAACCTTGAAGGAAGATAAACGTCGCTTGTTGATGGAAAAAACATTTAAAATATCTGGATCTACCACAAAGTAGAGACACAGACAAAAAAACATGGCAAAATGTGAAGATTTGCAATCTACAGTGTTAAGAGAAGCCACAATATGAATAGCAAAATACCAGGAAAGTCTAAAATAATGGTAACTGTACTGTGGTCACTGTGGTCTTGGGTGAAGGATTTTATTTATAGCAATGCATGGGCAGTTGCCTTTTGGTTCAATTGAACCATGCCAAATGCGTTTGTAATAAGACCGACACTGCAAAATCTGTGGGATAAAGACACAAGCGAAAGAAAGAACGTTCTTTTCGTATGAGCGGTATAGTGGGGAAAAGAAGAGAACCAGCAGGAAAATGTTATTTTATATGAAACAGCGAGTTTAATGTGGAAGTGGGTGACAGACCAGAAAACGAGCATCTTTAGGTTGTAGTCCCGACTTCGAGGCCTATGCGTCCGCACAAACCATGTGAACCAGCTCCACACAGCCGCAAATCTTCCATACATGGATGTAGCTTCAGAGTGTAAAATGTGTGTTATACTTTCAGCCATGTGTCAGTATGTACGTGTTACGTAAATATATAACTGCACAAATGCAAGTATTACGTAGCGAACGTGAGTGTAACAAATTGTAGCACTTATTTGTTAATTTGTTTTCTTTCTGTCTGTTTAGAACCAGTTTTGAAATTGTTTTTAAACTAATTTCCCCATGAGTAGAGACTTGAAATTTCCAATACGACTATACCTAAAAACTGGATGATGAGAGTGCAGTGTTGTTGTTGTGGTCTTCAGTCCTGAGACTGGTTTGTTGCAGCTCTCCATGCTACTCTATCCTGTGCAAGCTTCTTCATCTCCCAGTACCTACTGCAACCTACTTCCTTCTGAATCTGCTTAGTGCATTAATCTCTAGGTCTCCCTCTACGATTGTTACCCTCCACGCAGCCCTCCAATACTGTATTGGTGATCCCTCGATGTCTCAGAATATGTCCTACCAACCTATCCCTTCTTCTAGTCAAGTTGTGCCACAAACTTCTCTTCTCCCTTATTCTATTCGATACCTCCTTGCTAGTTATGTTATCTACCCATTTAATCTTCAGCATTCTTCGGTAGCACCACATTTGGGATGCGAGAATGAAGTATTAATTCGTATACTTGTCTAGTATGTGGCGTATTGTCCTTTTTCTACTACTGCATTTCCAGGTTTCCCTGTCTTGTAGCAATTTTTTTACTAGAAGGACGATTATTGCTAAATCACCGTGTGATGACGATATTCAAGAATATAAATAGGCAAAGATTAGTAGAGACCAATGTATAAGATATGTGGGATTGATTTTATTTGGTGAAAGAAGCAAATATAAAAAAGCAGCAAATGAAAGTATGTGAAAGGGAATACAAACGTCTAAAAAAAGCGTAGCAGTAATGGCTAGTGGGCAAATGTACGGATGCGGAATCGTGTTTCACTAGGAGAAAGATAGGTGCCGCTTTACTCGAAGACTAAAGAGCCGTTTGGACAAAGAGAGGCGCTGTATGAATATCGATACCACAGATGGAAAACCAGTCATAAGAAAAGAAGGGAAAGCCGAAAGATGAAAGGAGTGTATACAAAAGAGATGAACTTGAAGGCGATATTATAGAAATTGAAGAGATAATAGATGACGACGAGATGGGAAATCTAATTCTGAGAGAAGAATTTGGCAGAACACTGAAAGATCTAAGGCAATTGCCCTCGAGTTGACGATATTCCGTCAGAACTACTGATAGCCTTGGGAGACCCAGTCATTACAGAACTCTTCCCTCTGGTGTTTAAGACAGGCAAAATACCCTCAGTCTTCAAGAAGAATGTAATAAATACAATCTCAAAAATATCATTTGCGGACAGGTGTGAAAAATACCGAACTATCACTTATCTCAAAAATATCATTTGCGGACAGGTGTGAAAAATACCGAACTATCACTTTAATAAGTCAGGGTTTCAAAATACTAAGACGAATTCTTTACAGAAGAAAGGAAATACTGGTAGAAAGAGTCCACGAGGAAGATCAGTATGAATATCGGTGAAATGCAGGAAGACGCTAGGAGGTGCTGACCATACTGTTTATCTTCACAGATATCTTAAGAAAAGACAAGTCTAAGCTTATAGCGTTTGTAGACGTAGAAAAAGCTTTTGTCAGTGTTGACTAGAACTCTTTGAATTTCTGAACTTATCGAAGGTTAAATGCATGAGTGAAAGGCTATTTACAAATTGTACACTAACCACACAGCTACAAAAATAGCTGAGGGGCTTGAAAGGGACGTAGTGGTTGAGAAGGGAGGGGGGCAAGATATAGCCAAACCCCGATGTTGTTTATTCTGTCCATTAAGCAAGTAGAAAAGGAATCCAAAGAAAAATTTGGGGTAGGAATTAAAGCTCAGGGAGAACAAATCAAAATCTCGAGGTTTCCCGATCAGATTCTGATTCTGTCAGAGACAACAAATGATATGGAAGAGCAGTTGAACGGAATTGACATTAACAGAAGCAAAAACAGAATAATGTTATATAGTCGAATTAAATAAGGTGATGCTAAGAATTAGATTATGAAACGAGAAACTTAAAGTAGAAGATAAGTTTTTCTATTTACTCAGCAAAATAAACGATTATTGCCAATGTAGAGAGGGTACAGATTATAGACTGGCAGTGGCAAGAGTAGCAAGAGGCGAAATTTGTTAACAGTGAATATATATTTAAGTGTTCAGAAGTGTTTTCTGAAGATATTTATCTGAAATGTAGGCATGTATGGAAGTGAAACATGGGCGAAAGACAGTTCAGACTAAGAGAGAATAAAAGCTTTTGAAATGCTGTCTGCACAAGAGTACTGAAGATCGATTTGGTAGATCGTGTGACTAATGAAGAGGTACTGAAAAGAATTGGAGAGACAAGAAATTTATGCACAACTTGACTAAAAGAAGGGATCGATTGATAGGAGACATCAACAGGTCATCATTTAGTACTGAGGAGAAGTCTAGTTGAGATGGATGTACGTTGCGGCAGTTATTCTCAGATGAAAAGTCTTGCACGGGGTAGAGTAGCTTGGAGAGATGCATCAAACCAGTCTTCGGACTGAAGACTACAACAGCAGCAACAGTGTTTCCACAAATGTTTGCCTCTGAGTTATAATGCACCCTTATTTACCACTTCTGGAACTATGTTCTGATGGCATTATTCACTGCTTCACTTCAGTCTTCGACGTGACGTTTGCCCTTACAAATAGTGTACGCTTGAACAACGTTTCACATTCAATCAAAATTTTTGTGGATTAATTTTGAATGCTACACTCTGCGACTTATCAAAACCTCTGCTTGATATTACCACCCTTCTGGCAGATGGAGTATTTTTATTAACTAGTATTTTACCACTTTATTTCACTGTGATATAATAAAAGGCTACCAAATGTCTTTCTGGATTACCGAATAATTACGACTTTATCACTGATATCTAGAAAAATGCACTGGCCACTAGTGATGAGTTAAGTATTACCCAATCAGTGAAGAGAGTGAAGTCTTTTGAATGTTCCAGTAACTTAAGTGCAAACAGTATGCTCACTATTGTGTAATTAATAAGTTATTGTCCTGTCTGATGTCTATAGCATATGTCGTGTACAAATTAATCTTTAAAAGCCCTCTTGTCAGCAGTAACCTTTACTGTATCTGCAAATGAAATCAACGGTATAGTGCTTTACATTGCAGCAATTAGCGAGCGCAGAAATGCCGACAAACTAGTAATGTTAGATTTCTAGAGCATTGTAGCGAAGGATTAAAAGAATGAATTGTTGTGTGAAAAATAGACATTAAACCATACACATAAAATGTGAACTGAAATCTTAAAAATGACATCGTCAGTACAGTACTTACTTGACAAAAAATGTACAATTATATTTACGTTTGTGTAGTCAAATTATTTGGAGTTTCAGTGCATGTTAATTATGTGTACTTGGTATCCAATAAGTATTGCTCGTACATGGAAGCAGAAAAACTGGGCGTTACTAATATCCTACAACAAAATGAAATGTATCTGTGTTCAAGGTCCTATTAAGAACGACATCCATGAGTAAGCCTGCAATCACTTAAACTGCCGTCGTCGGAGAAAGAGATCGGAAATGCCGACATTTGGGTCAAACAGGACTGCTTACCCGGACACATACAGTGTGTCGACGGTAAGTTGACAATGTGCGCAATGTACAGCCGTAGTCGGAGGCAAATGAGAGGTGTCCTACAGTAACGAGATATTATATTTGCGACACGAACGTGTCGAGCGGACTTGCCTGTGCACATACGAGGGTGGACAAATGAAAACCTTAAATTTTATAATAGCAAATCGAAATTTCGCTCTGTTATCCTGTAATTTGATAAGCGTGCAGCAAGCAGCGTGCAGAATGGCCTGTAGGTGGCAGCATAATGCAGACGCACACATACCGTCGCAATATCAGTATAAAGATGGCCGACCCTCTTGCGACTTGCACCACGGAAGAACAGCCTTCTGTTATCCGGGTTTGCGTAGTGAAGGTGTTAAACCTATTGAAATTCATCGACGAATGAAGGTTCCGTACGGCGATGCATGTTAGTCACAGGACCAAGTCTACGAATAGAGTAGGAAGTTCGAAAATGGTGTGACTTCAGTGGAAGATGTTCCTCGTCCAAGTCAGGCACAACGAGTTGTGACTCCACAGAACATTTCAGATGTTGAAACCATAGTGAAGGAAAACCGTCGAGTGACACTGAATGACATTGCAGCATGTTTACAGATTAGTCATGGGTCAGCACACCACATTGTGCTCCAGTTTCACAAAAAGTCTGCAAGATGGGTGCCACGGCAGCTTACTCCTGAAATGAGAGAACGACGTTTCCATGCTTTTGAAGAACTTCTCCGGAGTTTTGAACGAAGAGCTTCATTGCAAGAATCGTTATTGGGGCCGAAACCTGGGTTCACTTTCACCAACCGGAATAGAGGACATCGAGCAAGGAATGGCGCCATTCCTCATCACCAAAGAAGTTTCGAACAGAACCATCAGCAGGGAAGGTTACGCTGACTCTCTTTTGGGACGAAAAATGCGTCATTTTGAAGCATTACATGCCTAGAGGGACCCCTATCACCAGTGCATCATACGCAGATCTCCTAAAAAATCATCATCGGCCTGCAATCAAATCAGAGCGACGTGGATTGCTGTCAGCAGGTGTCGTCTTTTTGTAACATGAAATTGCAAGGCCCCAAACTGCCCGTACAGCAGTTGCAACAATCACAGACGTTCAGTTTGAGTGTCTTCTTCATCCACCATACTCACCAGACATTGCCCCAAGCGATTTCCATATATTTGCACCACTCAAAGACGCTATGGGAGGAAAGAAGTTCCGTTCTGATGAAGAGGTAGGCCACGCGGTGCACGAGTGGTTGCGCGGACTACAAAAGAAATTTTTTCTAAAGAAATTGATGCACATTGTAAGCGCTGGAGGACCTGCATTGAGTGAGGGGGAGATTATGTTGAAAAGTGATACAGCTACCACTTTTGCACAATAAATAATATTTAAAAGTACTTGAGGTTTTCTTTTGACTCACCCTCGTATTTAAGGCGGATACAGCGGCGGCACAGCCCATGCGATCGTCGATTGCGGCATCTTCCCGCTGCTCATGGTCAAGAAGTAGAAAGATACGTGTATAGTGGAGCGTGTAACCGTGATTGCCGCTGTTTTCTTTTTCAGTCTCGTTGACAGACTTTAAGTAAGATTTATTAATACGTATTTACTTTCCGTAAACCTAATTATTCCGGACACAAAAATAGATTTGCCCAGAAGACTTGAAGAAATTTCCCCGTGCCAAAGAGGCCCTCAGATCAGGAAAAGTGCTGGGACACCCGGACATATGACAGATCTTTCCAAGATGAGAGTTCCGTATCGCAGATGTAGCTTTGCTAGGGAACGAGAATGTCAGTCTCTCACTTTCCATATCACTCTATGCGCACATCTTCACAGAACTGAAGAATTGCTATTGCTAGTTGGCATTTACTTTAATACTACCCGCCAGGAAATGTCGTTAACTATGCAGGAATTGATCGATGTGGTACGGCGGTAATTGATTACTGACTGATAATTGGAGAGATAATGACGCCTTGTATGTGACAGACTGAAATGATACTGATTTGAAATGAGCGGTCTCAAACCCTTGCGTGGTCGCGGCGGAGGTTCGAGTACGTCCTCGGGCATGGGTGTGGGTGTTTGTTCGTAGGATAATTTAGGTTAAGTGGTGTGTAAGTTTAGCGACTGATGACCTTAGCAGTTAGGTGGAATAAGATTTCACACACATTTGAACATTTCTGAAACACTTACGGCTAATAATGCCACCAGTGTAGCCAGTCCTCCTTACATTCATACGTCCTGAGGATCGAGATGTGTCATCTTGAAGACGTTCAACTCGAAAGATAAAGTCTGTATGTCATCGTAGAACAGGGGATGGGGGGAGGGAGACGATGTGTGCTCGCTTCTAGGGCAATTCAGCGACATAATGAAGTACAGGGCGTTTAACTCTCACTTTAACACCATATTATGTGGCGCTTGTACGTTTTTTATGTTGTTTGAAGCAATGTAGGCCTACTCGGGACAGGAACTTCAGATGGTAGAGCACTTGCCCGCGAAAGGCAAAGGTCCCGAGTTCGAGTCTCGATCGGGCACACAGTTTTAATCTGCCAGGAAGTTTTATATCAGCGCACACTCCGCTGCAGAGTGAAAATCTCATTCTGGAAACATCCCCCAGGCTGTGGCTAAGCCATGTCTCCGCAATATCCTTTCTTTCAGGAGTGCTAGTTCTGCAAGGTTCGCAGGAGAGCTTCTGTAAAGTTTGGAAGGTAGGAGACGGATACTGGCAGAAGTAAAGCTGTGAGTACCGGGCGTGAGTCGTGCTTCGGTAGCTCAGATGGTAGAGCACTTGCCCGCGAAAGGCAAAGGTCCCGAGTTCGAGTCTCGATCGGGCACACAGTTTTAATCTGCCAGGAAGTTTCATATCAGCGCACACTCCGCTGCAGAGTGAAAATCTCATTCTGGAAACATCCCCCAGGCTGTGGCTAAGCCATGTCTCCGCAATATCCTTTCTTTCAGGAGTGCTAGTTCTGCAAGGTTCGCAGGAGAGCTTCTGTAAAGTTTGGAAGGTAGGAGACGGATACTGGCAGAAGTAAAGCTGTGAGTACCGGGCGTGAGTCGTGCTTCGGTAGCTCAGATGGTAGAGCACTTGCCCGCGAAAGGCAAAGGTCCCGAGTTCGAGTCTCGATCGGGCACACAGTTTTAATCTGCCAGGAAGTTTCATATCAGCGCACACTCCGCTGCAGAGTGAAAATCTCATTCTGGAAACATCCCCCAGGCTGTGGCTAAGCCATGTCTCCGCAATATCCTTTCTTTCAGGAGTGCTAGTTCTGCAAGGTTCGCAGGAGAGCTTCTGTAAAGTTTGGAAGGTAGGAGACGGATACTGGCAGAAGTAAAGCTGTGAGTACCGGGCGTGAGTCGTGCTTCGGTAGCTCAGATGGTAGAGCACTTGCCCGCGAAAGGCAAAGGTCCCGAGTTCGAGTCTCGATCGGGCACACAGTTTTAATCTGCCAGGAAGTTTCATATCAGCGCACACTCCGCTGCAGAGTGAAAATCTCATTCTGGGCTACTCGGGACACTTGTATACAAAATGGCACGACATCGCTGGAAACAATCACTCGCAGATATTACCCAACGAAATAGGAGTAAACTCCTCTAAGTCAGAATTTAGCGCTGTTCATCTTCGCTCTAAGCAGGAAAACGCTCACGCTGGGCAGGTCACTGACATACAATATTTTTGCGAGAAGACTTTCGACGAGGCTGCCTCCAGGAACAACATCCTGAGATAATTAGCGAACAGTAATGGGAAACCAGACGAATGGTATTAATAACAACTCCTCGTTTCATTTTGCATTTCCATGTCGGAGTATGCATGCTCTGTATGGTGCAGATCTGCCAATGACAAACAAGTAAATATCAGCCTAAATGACACATGCGGGCTTACAACAGGATGCACGTAACCTACGCTACATGGGAAGCTATATAAAGCGGCCAGATCTCAGATAGTGAATGCTGAACAGCTGGACGTTAGCATACAGAAAAAATTTAACAGACTTTATTCGGATTTGGTAGATTTAAATCCTGCAAGAGATTCCTTAGCACCGAGCTAAGAGAGGTGCCCAAATGGCTATCTTGGCTTGAAACAAAGCCCAACGGCGGTACGTCAAGCTGGAAGATTTGGAGAGCACTGAACCGCATCAGAAAGGTGTAGTGTTTGTCAAAATCAATCTAATTAAATATGTCCTTAGAAACGAAGCACACAACAAATGGGACTTTGATGAAGTGCAGGACATCAAAATCATCTCAGCGGCACCACGAGATTTACCCTAGACGGCCACTGGATTGACAAGAAAGGAGCACTGGACGGCTTGAAAAGAAATTTTCCAGACAGGTAAATGGTAAGCAAGTCCCCGAATTGCTATTTCAATTCTACAGTGTTCACTGCATGAGCAGCAAATACTACGTAACACAAACATAAAAATTTGTATACATATATATGTATGTACATGAGCAATTGAATTGCCCTGAATATTTCTAAATCATTAATGAGGGGAAAATGTTTTGCTCCTGCTGACATAAAAAGCTGGTGGCGTCCTTGATCTGAACTGCAAATATTTGTGACTGGAGTTTTAGTTAGCGCATTTGCCTGAAAACCTTTATCGAAACCTGGGGACTGGAACTATTTTTACATTTTTCTGGGACAATACGTCCGTGACAAAAGTATGGAGGTCTTGTCTGCAGGTAATAAATTTGATGACTTGTTCTGTAACAGCAATGTACCTACACCCCACTGCATGCCCGCATGTCGTAGCTAGAAACAGAACGATTTAGAAGAGCTCTAAACAGCCGATGTGGCAGATACTTTTCGTATTAATTCCTAGTGCGCAAACCAACCAAACCCCCCCCCCCCCCACTCACACACACTACACACCCACAGACAATGATGTGTCTCATTCACATCTGTTACATATCAGTCATTAATTCATGTATGTTCTCCCTTTAACGAAACTTGAATGTCTATATTTTAATTGCATAATATTAGTTAAAATAACTTGAAACACACCTTGAAAATCTGCCCACAACCAATTTTACAGTTTAATGAAGCAAATTTGTTTAACAAAACGAAGTATTTTAACAGTCACCAGTATAAAAGGAAGCCCGTACCTCTGAAAGTAGCACGAAAGTTCGTATTTACTGTGCTTGACAACATCTTGCGATTTCGTCGCACATTCCTTTGCAGATCGCAGTATTTTCTGTAGACTGACGGAATGTGTACTGTACTGTGATATATACCGTAGATTCTCAATATCAGCTCCACTTCTGTGAACAATGTTATGATACCGATCGAACCCATGTCTTCTGCTGTTGCGAGCGCTGCCGTTAAGTGCCTTCGTCGCGACAAACCTTGGGGGGGGGGGGGGGGGGGGGGTGTCTGTAGAGGGTGTCTTCAGGACCAAATCGAGCACAGGAACCCACACTCGGAAACTTCGTCCAACGGGGTAACTGAGCACCGCATTCATAAGAGAAAAGGCCTTTTTGCACAGCACATGGCTCCATGTTCTTCACTGGCGATCATGTCAATCAGTCGGATCAGTGAATAATGAACAACATTGCGAGACGTTCCGCTACGCTTCGTCAATGTACAAAGTCACGTCAGCTGTCGAAATGCAGGGTACTGTGGCAGTTGCCAGCGCTTATAACTGAAATCTTTAGCGTCGTTGTATGGTGTTTCCCGACATGGGCTCCTATCCTCGATTTGTTCCTCAAGACACGCTCTACAATCCTTCGAAGTTGGTTGCAACATTCGTGGGACACACTGGATACTGGAGAAACTCAGACTTGAAGAAGACTGTCAATTGCAAATAAAATATTTATGGAAAAGGTAAATTTGATAACATGCAATGTAATCTTCAACATTGCACAGTCTTTACTGAAGGTATTTGAATGGAATGGTCCGAAGTGAAACCTGAACAATAAACATTGCCGAAAGAGAAAGATACAAGCTATTGAAATGTGATGCAATACGAACATGATGAGCATTATATGAGTAGAACGAATAAATAATTGGGAGATTGGGAGATACTGAACACAATGTAGTAATAGAGGTACGTGTGACACAAGTTCACTGAAAGGATTGAACAGTTGAAATCAGGGAACTGTACATTTGGTACAAGCTTGAATACTGAAACGGGTTTAAATAGTTGTGGTTAAGTGGAGTGAAGGGGTTTGTGTAGAATAGACTAGCTGTGTGTATGTGAGTGTGAAGCGCATTCTAAATTTTCTCTTCAAGCGCGCTCGCCACAGTAATTGTCAACGTGGGGTGAGTTCACTGAAAACTATAAACAGCAGGGTAGAAGTCAGCTCTGGATTATTCATTAAGAGCTTAATGCAAGGGGAGAGGAAAATAGCTAATTCGTGTGTAAACCGGACTTTTTGCTGCTCGGTGCGTGCGTCTGACGCGAGCGCGCTGCAATACGACGCGCTGATGGTGACTCCCAGCGCTGCTTAGCGGACGGCAGCCGAAACAAACGGAACGCTGCGAGATCCGGCGAAAGGGGCAAAAAACAACGCCGGTTCGCTCGGCTCGCGTTCAGCGGCTTTTAGCACTCGTCGAATGTCTGCCAACTTTTTTCGACACGTTGGTTGTTTTTGTGCAACAGCTGGGAAACTGTCTAAAAAGCGACGCCGCGCCGTTCGTACTCGTGGGGAGAGGTGGCCGGTAAAAGTTTGTAGAGTACGCATTTGGAACATGAGCCACCCACGCTACGGTTTCATTTCTCTGTTTACGTTTCCATTTTATTTTCTGAGTTGTTCACTCGCTGTCCGTGAAAGTAGTGATCTATTGTATTTGGATGGACCCTTTTATCACACATAAAGATTAGACACTTCCGTGTCCATGTATCATGTCTATAGAAAAGAATGTACGTGTAGCTAGCGTATGTTCAGGATGACAATTATTGAACAATATAGAATACAATAGTCATGACCTCTGAACGGTTTGCGTCAGGACGTCCAAACCGGACCGTTGGACGAGGGGCGTGACGGAAATTAGTATGCGCATGTGCGTTTAGTTTAGCGATGAAGCCCACTTTCATTTGTATGGGTTCGTCAATAATCAAAACTGGCGCGATTTGGGGAACCGAGGATCCGCACTTCGCGATCGAGAAGGCCCTTACGCTCAATGGGTGACTGTATGGTGTGTAATGTCCAGTCACAGAGTAATGGGTGCGATATTTCTTGATGGCACGGTTACTACCGAACGGTATGTGAAAGTTTTGGAGTTGATTTCATCTCCATTACCAAAAGTAAGCCTGATTTTGACAAGATGTGGTTCATGCAAGACAGATCTCGACTCCATTGAATCAGGAAAGCTTTTGATGTCCTGAAGGAGCACTTTGCGGACCACATTCTGGCTCTGGGGACACAGAGGACACTAGAATAGACGTCAATTGGCCGCCATATTCACCGGATGTGAATACATGCGACTCTTTTTAATGGGGCTATATAAAAAGACAAGGTGTACAGCAATAGGCCCAAAACCATTGCTAAGCTGAAAAGAGGCATTTTGGGGGCCATCTACAGCATCGATATTCCGACACTTCAGCAGGTCTTGCGGAATTGAACTTTTCGTCTGGGCTACATCATCGTCAGTCATGGCCGGCATGTCGAACATGTCATACTCTAAATCTGAATATCTGTAGTGATGTTTACGTGTTGAATAAAGTGTGTGCACGCCGTAGTTCGTAACTTATTAACGTTTACTTTTTCATATTCTTCAGTGACTATTTACTGGAGTGAAAGAATTACAACTAACATAATATTAATATCTAGTCATGAGCCATGATCATTGCGTGTGCGGTTAAAACTTTGCGCTGCATAATTGATTTTGCTACTCTTCGTAGTATGTCAGAAGCGCCGTACATGACGAGTACGCATCTAGCCTGTAACTTGGAGGTACAGATTGCTAATACTCGGATACATGTTCCTAATAATCATAGGTGACGTTTTTGGAATTTTGCATAGGAAGACTCGTTGCAGCCTTTATTTGCTATACGTAACATACACACATACAAATTAGCATACAGGATAATAAATATATTGATGAAAAAAAAAGGATTATACGTAACATACAACGGGAAACACAGTCCTGTCATATTTGCACGCACACAACAGGATAATCATATTGATAATAGGAAGTCGGTATCTACCAGTTAGAGTGTGACACAGCAAATCAGTGTCGTTGGGGTGCAAAAAAGAAATTTCTAAACAACATACACAGAACGCATAAGGGACTGGAAGCATGAAAACAGCCATTCTTCCTTTCCTGAATACCTAACAAGGCATGGGAAAGGGCTTGAGTGGGCTACGAGATATGAAAATTATTATACAAAAAATCGCAACTTAAAACTGCTAACATTACAGGGGAAGTTTCATGTACAACGAGTCCTTCACTGGCCAAGAAAGTAATAAATTAACAAATTAATGTATGGAACAACACACTCATGATGCTCTATAATAAAACAATCTCAAATCAAGATTTGGAACATAACAGGGATAAATATTAACTTACTTAATCCCGCCTTCTCCCTTCCTCCTGCTCCCTAGTGACATCACTACCCCACAAACACCTGTCACACAAATAATAAATGTCAAGCCACGTATAGACACACAACGAATAGAAAGAAGGCTGAAACAACACATAGCGACATTTGGCAACACAATATGAAAACACAAAAGTAACACATGTATTGAAAAATACATACTGAAAATGACTTGTTTAAGTGCAGTGCGTTCGCAGATGTCGCAGATGGAATATCCTTGTACGTGCAAACAACAAAGTACAAATCCAGTGCTACACAAATGTAGTAATATGATCTTACAAAATCAAGGGAATTGTAAGTAAAACCAAACAGGAAAATAACTTCAAAAACCTAGAATTCAAATATTTTGTAAAAAAGTACTGTAACATTGGATTCTGTTTTTGTAAGAGGACTCCATCAGGAGTCGTTGCACCACGACCACCAGGCCAGTATTAATAATGAAAGGAGGGTCAGCATTGGTTGTTGATGTAGAACTCTTTATTTCAAAAATATATGAGCGGTCAAATTAACGTGAGTTTGTGTGAGCGCTGTCACTCAAACTAAATACGAAATTTAGGAATTTGTAATTTGATTTTCTAAAGTTTTTACACTGTTTTGTCTACTTTTAGACATACATTGTATTTTAAGCATCGTCTACTATATAGGCATTGGAAATTGATCAATGTATAGAAATTTATGTCAAAGGGCATACTTGCATTTTATATTAAAATAATAGATGCAAATCATGGTTCATGCTACAAGTTGGGAGATGGTACCTGAAACACATGCCAGTGCACACGAGCATCTTCTTCTTATGATTTACTATTAATCCGGCAGATTTTTTCTTTTAAGGTTCATGCTGTGTGCATGAAACAGACACTACATTTTGTTATGTCTTCTGTTTTTATTGATAAAAGATTTTTCAATAATAATCATTAAAGAGGACACTGTTGCATCCATATCTGGAAATGAGCATAGCTGCGTACATCCCTGTAGGCAACTATACCAGCTGCATTTTTACCGTCACTCTGACAAGTACTTTTCATTGATATGTGCAGGTATTGCAGTTTCACTACATGTATGTACGAATTACGAGGGCTTTAATATTAGGTCTGTTGTTGCAAACGATCTCTTCTGTATATTCTTACCTGTATAGTAGTGCGTTATGTTGTAATCTGATTATTTAATTTATGGCGCTTATTACGCTTATACAGTGACTGAAATCAATTTGCAACATAAATAAACACTTCTACTTCAACGACAAACGCTGACCCTCTCTTTGTTGTTGAATTATGTACTTCCAATGAACAAGGATCACAGGCCACTGCCGATCTTGGTAAATAAAACGAAGAGGATCGCGTGTGGCAGAGAAACAAAAAGCCATTTTGTTAACTTACAGACAGAACTTATCTACAACATAATGATAGTAATAAGAATAATAATATTTTTCTCTAATTGCTCATTTTAGAGACCTTTACGGTTATAACGAAGGAATGAGGTTCACAGACATATCAAATAGCCCATATCACCAACACTAGAAAAAATTATTTTTGAAGAAAACATTTTTTGTAGAGTACTCTTAAAGTATCTTCAAATTTCGAGCCATGTGAGGGTTAAATTTAGGTTTAGAGTTGGTGTATTGGCTTTGAGACCACTGTGCTGTTCTTAGAAACATGAAATCTGGGGGGAAAACTTGCTAGGTCTACAGGCCATCACCTAGAAAGTTTCTTCTGAATTGATCCTCTAACGGGTAAAAAGAGAATGAAGTACGAATTCCTAGACGAAATTAATTCATTAAGCAAAGAAAGTAAACTAGTAGTGGTAATGATGAAGAATATTGCTTATATGATAGTAGTTCTAACATACAAAGTCACCTATAAATTCAATAATACAGTATAAAGTTACATGATCCTCTTCATTTCCTTACCTTCGATTTCTGCTCGGTACCACCCGTTGAATTTTCTTCCATCTAGGTAATATACTTTATATTTCAGATGCAGAAACATGTATGTGAACTCGTAAAGCACTCAAAAAGTAGGTTTTAGTTAAATAACTATATGAAATTCCCTAAATTTAACACTTCCTGTTGGTATATGGCACAAATTCATATGAGTTATCTAACCAACAATGCACCAGCAGTAAAGTCTTTCAGTATATTCAGCCTATTCTTAAGTGAATCATACGAATTGCACGTGAAAAATACTAATGAGGGGTATTAATTTCATTTTCATAATGTTCAGTGAAGTGTAGAGAAAAGAATTCTATAGCTCACTTGACATTTTACTTTTCAAAATGTAGTTGTGACACTGTAAATATCCTTTGTAACTATTCTGTAGTTAATCAAGTAGATTTCAGACCCTATGAGCAAAGTCGTGCACATATTTATTGCATGTGGCTGTTGGAATAATTTCCATGTTCATTTCGTTCAGAGTTGAATCTGGTACCATCTAGCAGTAGAGATGCCCATGTATATTTTAGCGTAAACTGTGCTTTTGCTACATGTAATACAATAACATTAGAATCACACTCTGTCTCTTGCATCTTATTGCTGTTAGAACTATTGTCAACTATTTCATTAGCAACATATCAATGAACTGTATAGAACATGTGTAGTTATGATTAATTAATTGAAATAGCTATGATCTATTTTACACATTCACTAGGTGAGATGCTCTGGTCGATTGTGTTTGTTATTGATGGAACCTGGTGTTGCAGTAACATTGACTGAAAAATAAGAAATGAGTTGTATTATTGTCTATTTTTTGTGTAATTTTGTCGAAATGTGAAAGAAACTCAGATAATTCTGTGATTTGGTCCCCATTGAGGTTCCACAGCATGTCGACCTTGTGAATAACTCGTGGGATAACACGCTATATGAATATTCTTCTTTCATTAAGAATGATAGGTCACCATAATACGCAATCCAAACATTGTTGAACTATTATTGCCATATGTTAACGAAATTTTTGAAAGTGTGTGTGAAATTTAATCTCTCTATTTTCTTATTTCATGTAGAATTTCCTGTTGTATTTTCTCTACACCAAAACCTCCAGAGCAGATTAATTGACATTAGGAATGACTTTCTTGTATAGAGCTCGCTTTCTGTTTTGCAACTTTATGAAAAACATTATTACAGCACTTAGAGGGAAGTGTTTTGATGTATTAAGTTGTCTTAGGCACGTTGATCGTCGATGATCGAAGTAACGTCAAGAACTGCCATCTTTGATTGTCTTCAATTTTCCACATTCTTATGGAATTACCAGTTCATTGTTCACAGTACAAATTACTAATGTGGTATGTCGAATTTATTGAAGAAAGAAAATGCTTTAGAAGATTATATTCTGGGTTCTGTTGTGAACGAAAGATTTTTGGATCTTTGGCAAAATTCCCAGTAGTTGAATCTACTGCTTTAACCATTTGTAACTGGTATATCCCTGGTTCGACTCTCACTAATAGATTTCAGATTTCTTTTTTTATTGAAACACTGTCCTTATGAAAAATAGAAATAAATTAGTACCCAAAATAAATTATGATTTTGTAAAAGATGTGGAATATTAAACCAAAAGTGTAATACTTTTTTACTAGATACTTTTACTAAAGTTTGTAAATTTTTTCATATAAAAAAGGACATACCCAGATCAAATCTTAATCCATTTTCATTCGATCAGTAATTAAAAATAAGTAGATATTATTGTATGAAAAATTGTGATCCATTATTTCTTAATTAACGTTTCTATTTCTTAAGGAATATCGAGTTAAATGTTTTAGAAAATGCTATTTGCCGGTTTCTAACCAGCGACTTTACAGTTATAATACTTTTAAGCTATGCTCTAGTTGGGGAGGAGTGTGGATGGTGTATGGAGAGCCACCACTAAAAGCCATCGTGGCACTTCGCAGTAATGCCATCATTGGTCAGCTTCATGCAGCTATATTTGCGTGTCCTTTGATTTACTAAATCTTTTTTCTGTAAATTTAACCGAAAACTCTTATTTGCTCTTAAAACTTTAAGTTTCTTCTTCTCAATGGTAAGCTGTAATGTGATTTACTAAATGTTTTTTCACAAACGTTTGTCCTATGAAGCTGACTTAAATTTTAGTATAAATCAATGCAATGGTACTTTTACTAAACAATAAACATTCCTCAATGTCAAATGAAAAATAAATTGATTAATGACGAGTATTCTATGGTTTCTTCCTGAGAATACGTTATTTCATGATGTAGAACTTCATTCCCATTTCACCCACATTGGTTCTAATTTTTCCTGACATTTTATAAAATGAGTGTTTGGGAAACTAAAATTGTTTCATTTCTTTGGACTTTGTGATTTTCATCACTCAGTCCTTATGGGAGGGAATGGACCCATTTGATGGGAATGGACCCATTCTTACTGTCTCAGTTAATACTAAAACCTTGTATCTACTTTTGTGTAAAATCTGTGAAACTGAACGTGGTATTTACTATGATTTGCCTTAGTGTGATGGCTATCCCAGATGGCAGTTACGTATTCCAGCAGTGATGACATTTATTTGTCGTCATGTAATAAAGATAGTGACCCAAGATCCAGACTATTCTTTATAGTAGCATATAATTTCAAGGTGGACTTAGTAATGTGTTCGGCCATAATCAATACCACCACCAACGTTCGATAAGTTACTGCAATCTACGTCTCTGTTCTAACATTTCTGGATCCCATGCCAACAACTCCAGTAATCTTGCAGCTGTGGACTAGGATAATGGGCAACTTAGCTTACGTGAATTCTCTATTAAAAACTGTTCGAAATCGGAATGACCGCATGTCCTGTGTCTAGATCAGTAGCGGGGGAACATCCTCAGCACTGGCCCATTGGATATTGCTGGTAACACTGATTCGGTTCAGAGCTAGGTTGCACCCTCATGTCAGTTCTGATATTTCACCGAAGGAATTTTACAGCCCTGTCACAGCTCCTATGCTAACGAGTGACAATTCAGGGCTCGATCCGGTTGGAGTTAGTGTGCCGGATGTTGTTCAGTTGGCTATAGCTATCGGCGACGACTTATGTAATCAGGTTCTGCAATGATCTCCAATTACAATTCCCGTGTGCGTGCAACGGATTGTTATTCCAACACATATTATTATTAGGTACAAGGCCAAGTTTGTATCTCCTTTCATCACATTTTTGTCTATTTTGATTTGCACATGAGCTCTTCCCATTACCATTACCTGTTTTGTGGTTCTTGTATCCGTTTGGTTGGTTATTCTGTGCAACACCGCCAGAAATATGGTCTTTGTTCTCCACTATCATCATTGCCTGTACTCAGCCGCTATGAGTAACACCCTCGGTCTCGTGGTCGTGAGAATGTCTTCTTGAATTAAGTTTGCTTACTCCAACATAGACATAAATTCTTCTGGATTGGATTCCAACGCTAGCATAATTTTCTCCCTAATTTCTACAGGCAGTTTTGGCATAAAAAATATGAAAATATATGTACGGGGAGTGGGTTCAGGCCAGTAGATCGCCTTACTAAGTTATTTTTCTAAATATCAGCGGAAGATCCCATTTCTAAAACAAAAGATGTAGTATCCCCTGAAAACCAAGGGACCAGTATTTGGCGAGTAGTGCCTTCTCAAAGTCGTTGTAGGTTTTGCATGAATCATTTATTTCAGTTGCCTATAGGGTCCTATCACCTTGCATATATCAGTTTAAGTAAATTATGTAATGTGCCTATAAATCCTTGAATGAATACCACGGAATTTACCTTCTTCTTATCTGGTGAATGTATTGGAAACGGTCTATGTGTAACCATGTTCTCTTCCACTATTATTATTGCATAAAGCACAGTCACCAGTAATGCGCCATGCGCAACAGGCGAAATATTTCGAACAGCTTCATTCGCATTTAGATTATTACATTCTGATCCATGGCCTGCGGTCTGTACCATCTCGTTTTCATGTAGTTTCATGTTCGTATTCCCGAACCAACTCCCCTCTCCAACCCCCCCCCCCCCCCCCAATAAACTTCCAACGACGTATCAACTAAGTCTTTCTTCGCGATTATCACTGTATCAGTTACTTTATTTCTCCACATAGAAAAATCAGATTGTATTTCTTCCTTTATCTTAAGTAATTCCTTCTTAGCTCTATGTCTGTGCGAACTCTATCACCCGACAGACTGACAACCACAGTGTGAATTTGCACAAAGACGGACTGTACTCTTTAAACTACCTTAAACTATGCTGCATCATCGAAGTCTGTTGAAACCTGCTGCTAACATGAACAAAGTGTTTATGGATACGGCTAGTACTGCTGCATAGACCAATCATAGCCAATTTAGCGGAATCTGTACCATTATTAAATTAGAGCTCGCAATATGGGATTCGACTGAGAGAAACTGTGTTTCTAGTAATAAAGAAATATAAAAAGAAACTAGCGGCAGCATTATATAGTTTAAAAAGATTGATGAGTAATTAAGTATATATTTTTCTTTGTTTACTTATGTTTGGTATAAAAAATCGGAGGAAAGACATATCACCCCACAAGAACATTATTTGTGAAAAAACGGTGGGAGATACAGAAAATTGGGCTTTCAATTGCTATTGCCCGGAAATTTTCCATATTTATCAGTGTATCATATGAGATTTTGCCTTTAGTTTTAGAATATTCTTTATTCCTTTTGTCAAACATTGTTTCGAGGCTGCATAGGGTGGCCATCTTCAATGACAGGGGAGTTGAGTTTCAGCAAGAGTAAGAGTCGGGCATGCAGCCTTTCTGGGGGTAGTACTGGGTCGATAGGAACGTTCGGGGAACAAGTATGGATATAGTGACGGTCGAAAACGATCAAGTTGATAGCAGTGTAATGGTTGAAGGCAGCAGGCAATAGTATATTTTGTGAACTGTGAATATACTGTCGAGTGCCGTGATCGCGACATATGAATTTTATAGTGAATTGTTGCAGCATCAGTTATTAACAGCTGCCCTTACATAAAAGCCCCTCAGACCGCATTTTAAGGGTTCAGTTAATATATTGAAGACTTTCCTGAGAAAATAGAAATGAACTACTTTTTTAAATTATGAATCAACATGGGTGACACAATATATTTTTTTTTTAATATCGCCGCAGTACCTACCTGCATTGTTTCTTTATATTTTTATTTCAGCTTCAAAATTGAGTTTAGACAGGTGTGAGCTGACACACTATGACAGAAAACGTGGCCAAACAGAGAGACCAGCCACATCTATGTGCCGCTCAATTAAGCTGAGTGTTGAGTGTACCAAATATATATGCCTTTTCGTGCCATAGCTAGTGGGATCTCGAGCTAATTATTCAGTCTACAGAGCATAGTGCCCAGTACAATAGTAACTTCGTGAACATATGACTCCGTGGTTCGAAAATTGTCAAATTTCTGTCATAACAAATCAAATAGTAGTTTATTTTAACAATCAAAATACAGTTTTTATAAAGCGGTTTGCTACTGAGTACTTAAATCGTTCAGGAACTGAACATTCCTAAAGAAAAAATTACAAATATGGCTAAGTACAGGGCTAACATGTACTGCACAGTACTTCAATATTCTGCTAGGCACTTCATCCCAGCCATGAGAGTCCTTAGTGTTTAGTGATTTAATTATTGACTCAATATGCCCCTTGTCTCTATCACAGATATGTACTTCAGAAACCAATCTCGAAAAGGCATCTGTCGAGAGAGTGATATGATACCCTATAGAAACTAAATTTTTATACAATTCACCAGCAACACTCACAAAATGATTGTTAAATACTGTACATATATCTGATTTATCAGAAACAGAAATATTTTTAATACGAACTTACTTTGTTTCATCAACCTTGTGCTGCTAACCAGACACTTCCTTCACAACTGACCATATGATTTTGATTTAAATTGTAAATTATCTACTCTATTGCGGTAATACATATCCTTTGCCTTCCTAATAACATTTTTAAGCCCCTTACAGTATTGTTTTTAAAGGGTTAGTGTAGCTTGATTGTGACTTCTTCTAACATTTTGATATAATTTCCACTTTGTTCTACATGATATCCTTATGCTACTAGTCAGGCACCCAGGTTGCCTTTTACTCCTAGTACCCTGTGTACAACATTCTAATGGAAGGAAACTCTCAAATAGCATTAGAAATGTGTTAAGGAAAACTTTATATTTCTCATTTACGTTACCGGAACTATAAACATGGTGGCAGTCTTGTTCCTTGACTAGGTTTAAAAAACTGTCTATAGCTGTTGGACTCTCTTTTCTAGATATTTAGTAATTTGTGTGACATTTGTTTGAGTGGAAAAGCCTTTTAGTGTTATAATTTGTACATGACGGTCTGAAAGGCCATTAACCTTTTTACTAACGAATAAAAATATTGCCTATGGCTGTGCTACATCTATATCTACATCCGTACTCTGCAAGCAACCTGACGGTGTGTGGCTGAGGGTACTTTGAGTACCTCATCGGTTCTCCCTTGTATTCCAGTCTCGTATTGTTCGTGGAAAGAAGGATTGTCGGTATGCTTCTGTGTGGGCTCTAATCTCTTTCACTTTATCCTCATGGTCTCTTCGCGCAATATACGTAGGAGGGAGCAATATGCTGCTTGACTCATCGGTGAAGGTATGTTCTAGAAATTTTAACAAAAGCCAGTACCGAGCTACTGAGCGTCTCTCCCGCTGAATCTTCCACTGGAGTTTATCTATCATCTCCGAAGGCTTTCGAGATTACTAAATGTTCCTGTAACGAAGCGCGCTGCTCTCCGTTGGATCTTCTCCATGTCTGCTATCAACCCTATCTGGTACGGATCCCACACTGCTGAGCAGTATTCAAGCAGTGGGCGAACAAGCGTACTGTAACCTATTTCCTTTATTTTCGGATTGCATTTTCTTACGATTCTTCCAATGAATCTCAGTGTCGCATCTGCTTTACCAATGATCAACTTTATATGATCATTCCCTTTTAAATCACTCCTAATGCGTACTCCCAGATAATTTATGGAATTAACTGCTTCCAGTTGCTGACCTGCTATTTTGTAGCTAAATGATAAGGGATCTATCTTTACATGTATTCACAGCATATTACACTTGTCTACATTGAGATTCAATTGCCATTCCCTTCACCATGCGATAATTCGCTGCAGATTCTCCTGCATTTGAGTACAATTCTCCATTGTTACAACCTCTCGATACACCACAGCATCATCTGCAAAAAGCCCCAGTGAACTTCCGATGTCACCCACAAGGTCAGTTATGTATATTGTGAATAGCAACGGTCCTATGACACTCCCCTGCGGCACCCCTGAAATCACTCATACTTCGAAAGACTTCTCTCCATTGAGAACGACATGCTGCGTTTTGTTATCTAGGAACTCTTCAGTCCAATCACACAATTGGTCTGACAGTCCAAATGCTCTTATTTTGTTCATTAAACGACTGTGGGAAACTATCGAACGCCTTGCGGAAGTCAAGAAACACGGCATCTACCTGTGAACCCGTGTCTATGGAACTCTGAGTCTCGTGGACGATTAGCGCGAGCTGGGTTTCACACGACCGTCTTTTTCGAAACCCATGCTGATTCCTACAGAGTAGATTTCTAGTCTCCAGAAAAGACATTATACTCGAACATAATACGTGTTCCAAAATTCTACAACTGATCGACGTTAGAGATATAGGTCTATAGTTCTGCACATCTGTTCGACGTCCCTTCTTAATAACGTGGATGACCTGTGCCCTTTTCCAATCCTCCGCTGCAAGAAGGGGGGCACGTTCCTTCGCGTACTCTGTGTAAAATAGAACTGGTATCCCATCAGGTCCAGCGGCCTTTCCTGTTTTGAGCGATTTTAATAGTTACTCTATCCCGTTGTCGTCTGTTTCGATATCTACCATTTTGTCATATGTGCGACCATCTAGAGAAGGAACTACAGTGCAGTCTCTGTGAAACAGCTTTGGAAGAAGACATTTAGTATTTCGGCCTTTAGTCTGTCATTCTCTGTTTCAGTACCATTTTGGTCACAAAGTGTCTGGACGTTTTGTTTTGATCCACCTACCGCTTTGACATAAGAAGAAAATTTCTTAGGGTTTTCTGCCAAGTCAGTACATAGAACTTTACTTTCGAATTCATTGACAGCCTCTCGCATAGCCCTCCTCACAGTACATTTCGCTTCGTGTAATTTTTGTTTGTCTGCAAGGCTTTGGCTATGTTTATGTTTGCTGTGAAGTTCCCTTTGCTTCCGCAGCAGTTTTCTAACTCGGTTGTTGTAACACGGTGGGTCTTTCCCATCTCTTACGATCTTGCTTGGCACATACTCATCTAACATCTAACGCATATTGTACGATGGTTTTGAACTTTGTCTACTGATCCTCAACATTATCTGTACTTAAGACAAAACTTTTGTGTTGAGCCGTCAGGTACTCTTTAATCTGCTTTTTGTCACTTTTGGTAAACAGAAAAATCCTCCTACCTTTTTTAATATTTCTATTTACGGCTGAAATCATCGATGCAGTAACCGCTTATGATCGCTGATTCCCTGTTCTACGTTAACTGTTTCAGATAGTTCGGGTCTGTTTGTCACCAGAGGGTCTAATATGTTATCGCCACGAGTCGGTTCTCTGGCTAACTGCTCAAGGTAGTTTTCAGATAAAGCACCTTAAAAAAATTTCACTGGATTCTATGTCCCTGCCACCCGTTATGAACGTCTGAGTCTCCCGGTCTATAACCGGCAAATTAAAATCTCTACCCAAAACTATGACATGGTGGGGAAATCTACTCGAAATATTTTACAAATTATCCGTCAGGTGCTCAGCCACAACAGCTGCCGAGCCATGGGGCCTATAGAGACATCCAATTACCATGTCTGAGCCGGCTTTAACCGTGACTTTCACCCAAATTATTTCACTTTTCTAATCTCCGTCAATTTCCTGCGATACTATTGCTACTGTTGCCCTGCACTCTATTTGGAAGAACAACCTATATGGTTTAAGAGCCAAGTAAAGCGGACAACGGCCGTTGGAGAGCACTGAGAGGGCAGAATCACGTCAACCAGCTTGTGACCTGTGCCAATGGCGCAATGTGTCGTGACGTGGGACATCCCGTCCTCGTGCACCCCAACGTTAGCTGCCTTGTCCCGCGTGCTAACGGCTTTGTGACGTGTGACACATACAGCGCGACGCGCACGCACCGCACCGCACTTGTCGCGCTGGTGCAAAACATTTTGAAAAGCCTACAGACAATTAGCACGCGCCGACTGGCGACGCTCTGCGCTGACAGAATCAAAGCGCGCGCACCCTGATTCCTTTCTTAAACGATCTTACAGAAACTATTCACTGAAAATATTTGACTTTCGCCTTACTTATAGTGTTACGTTTTCTTTTTTTTGTGATTTTAGGGCGCACAAGTACAATGGTCATTAGCGCCCAGACTAAGTTAGGAGTGCACTGCGAGGCAAAAGGTTAAAACAGCAACTAAAAGGGACAACACTATAAAAGACATATTAACAGGGAATAGATTAAAATAAAACAGCATAATCAAATGTCCTTATACAGGTTTGTCAAGTGGATAAAACGAAGAACGCGAGCAGCTGCTCCTGGGTCGTCCGCTAAAATGGCATCCAGAGTACATGGCAGGCCCAGATCAACGCGCGGTGTATTAAAATTCTGACAGGACGTTACAATGTGGCGTACCTTCAGCAATAGCACACATGGGCAGAACGGCGCCG
Organism: Schistocerca gregaria; assembly: GCF_023897955.1. NCBI lineage: Eukaryota > Metazoa > Arthropoda > Insecta > Orthoptera > Acrididae > Schistocerca > Schistocerca gregaria. Next base: position 68,326,441 of record NC_064923.1, on the reverse strand, counting down.
GCACAGTTCTCAGCAGATGGCGATGGCTGAACCGGCAGCGTCCAATTCGTAACCGGGCCAAAACGACCTCCTCCCGCTGAGAAGGGCGTTAAGAGGTCGTCCAAGCCGTGGGATATGGTTTCAAGGCCCGAAGCCTGTTATCCGTAAATGTGGCCCAATCGGCATGCCACTGCGATAAAATGCGCTGACAAATGACCCTGCTAAAATCCGATGAAGGCACCCAACAATAAGCAGTTCGAGGCTGGAGGACAGCAGCCTTGGCCGCGGCATCTGCAGCTTCGTTTCCAGGGATATCGACATGGCCTGGAACCCACATAAAGCTAACCGGAGAACCGTCGTCCACCAGCTGCTCAAGAGAGCGTTGGATCCGGTGCACAAAAGGGTGAACCGGATACGGATCACTGAGGCTCTGGATGGCGCTCAGGGAATCAGAGCAGATGACATAAGCAGAATGTCTGTGTCGGCGGATGTAAAGAACAGCCTGGTAAAGGACAAATAGCTCAGCTGTGAAGACCGAATAATTGCCATGGAGCCGGTATTTGAAACAGTGTGCCCCGACAATAAAAGAACACCCGACACCGTCATTGGTCTTAGAGCGATCTGTATAAATCAAGATCATATTAATGAACTTCGAAGCTCGACAAACCGAGAGTGGTATACCGAAGCTGGGGTAACCTCCTTTGGGAGCGAGTTTACGTCAAGGTGAACGCGAACCTCATCCTGGAGCCAAGGTGGCGTTTGGCTCTCGCCCACTCGAAAGGTTGCAGGGAATGAAATATCAAGGTGCTGAAGGAGGCGACGAAATCGAACGCCAGGAGATAGCAGGGTAGATACATACAACCCGTATTGACGGTCGAGACAGTCGTCAGAAAAGGAACGATAAGTCGGGTGGTCGGGCATTGACAGTAGCCGACAGGCATACCGGCAAAGCAGTATATCGCGCCGGTAGGTTAGTGGCAATTCACTGGCTTCAGCAGGAAGACTCTCGACGGGACCAGTATAGAACGCTGCGATCGCAAGACGTAACCCCCGATGTTGCATAGAGTTGAGGTGGCGTAAGATGGACGGCCGTGCAGCGAAGTAGACGGAGCTCCCGTTATCCAGCTTTGAGTGGACGATCGACCGATATAGGCGAAGTAGGACGGTTCGATCCGCTTCCCACGACGTACCACTGAGAACACGGAGGACTTTTAGAGAACGGGTACAACGGGCAACCAAATATGACACATGTAGAGACCAGCTAAGTTTCCAGTCAAATGTAAGACCTAAAATTTTGTTCTCTCCACGAAAGGGAGCTCAACGGGACCGAGACGTAAGGGCGGTAAGAGAAGCTCTTTGTAGCGCCATAAGTTAATACAAACCGTCTTCTCGGCAGAAAAACGGATGCCATTTGCGACACTCCAGGAATAAAGACGGTCAAGACAACGCTGAAGACAGCGCTCCAAGTGACATGTACGCTGCGCACTGCAATAGATGGTAAAATCGTCCACGAAAAGGGAGCCTGATACATCAGCTGGGAGGCAATCCATTATTGGGTTGATCGCTATGGCGAAGAGAGCGACGCTCAAAACTGAGCCCTGTGGCACCCCATTCTCCTGACGAAAGGCGTCGTGTCAAAGTGCCCGTCATCTCGCTGATGGTCATGCTTATTGTGGTGTACACATTTTAGTAAGACACTACGCAATACTCAAAAAGTTTGCAATGAGAAACAGGGACGCTATGATTTTGCTTTTGGTGCGTATTACACCATATGTTTCTGCGTATGAAATTCAGCTAACAACTTGAATTTTTGTTTAGAGTTGGGAGAAGGTCTCCATCTGTCTCTGATCTCGAAAAAATGGACCCTATGTGCCGCATTCACTCTCAATCTCACGCCCACGGGTATGAAATATTCTTACATCACTCGTATCTCCTAAACCGCTCGAGACTTCGAAACGAGATTTTGGTGAATGATGGCACACAATGTACTTTACCAGTTCGTAAACACAGTAACTTTCTTATCTATAATGATATATCAACAGTTATACTTCCCTTTTTATTTTTTTCATTCCAGTGACTGTAATTTTTTAAGGGTTACCAACAGCTACTGAGAGAAGAGTTTCCTAGAATCAAAGTAAAGATGAAATTTCTTCTCTTATGTTACCACAAACTGTCACAACGAAGATTTCCGTAAGCTGTTGAGCTCTCTGGTCACCAATTACTCGTTTAACGAAACACTCTGTTTCAGATTTCTGTCGCAATAGCTGATGCAAAACTGAGTTAGTGCAAATTATGTTGTGTTTTGGCAAAATAAGCACTCTCAAACCTGTCAACAAGAGAAATGTGGCCGTTATTTGTAAATGATGATGCTCCTTCGAATGAGAAAAGGCTAATAATTCACATTAAAATTCTGTTGGAATTTTGGTTGAATCCCATAACCCATCGGACTTTTAATACTGAGCGACTGGAATAGAAACTTACCAAGGGGTTTTATTCCTTTTCTTCATCTGGGCAGTATCAAAGTAATGACGAGCGGTACTCTTCAGGTGGAATGACACCCGTCCTTGATGCTGGTTAGTCACCTACGTCTTGTAAAACTGACAAGTGTGATTCATGAATAAAATAGTTGTTATTGCTGAAAGTGTACAGGCGGCCAAGTGGCCGAGTGGTTCTAGGCGCTACAGTCTGGAATTGCGCGACCGCTACGGTCGCAGATTCCAGTCCTGCCTCGGGCATCGATGTGTGTGATGTCCTTAGGTTCGTTAGGTTTAAGTAGTTCTATGTTCTAGGGGACTGATTACCACAGCAGTTAAGTCCCATAGTGCTCAGATCCATTTTATTTTGGGTAAAAGTCAATAATTGATACAGGGCACAAAACAAATTTCAGTGTACCGTCAGCAGCTGAGAATAATGCGGAAGCTAGGAGGAGTGTGTTTTGTGAGGGGATGAGTTCTCGTCGTTCGAAAAAGAATGTCATGAACGTTGATTTGCCTTTGTCACCAATACGTTTCAACAAAATAAGTATATCAAATCAGCACATTCTTTCCGGATACTCATACTTTTGGAATGATATCGACCACTGCTTCGTTTGTGTAGCTTGTTGTGTAATTAGTTTACCGTGTATACAACCACTGAAATTCTTTTTCTGGTCACGACGAGCCGATTAAAACATCGTTTTTCATAACTGCTTCTCGAATGTTTGTGGCTTGCAGTGGAAATGTGATGTCCGCATGTAGTCTAATGTCTCTTATTAGACCCATATCCACATAATGATAGTGAAATTTATGTACTCCATATCTCGGACGCTTTTTACCAGGAGCACAGAGGGGTCATACCTGCTGAAATTATGTCTTTTCACCTTTTTGTAACAGATCGTAGAGGTAAGTCAGCATAACAGGCAGGAAGTAGATAACCTTGTTTTACTTTCCTGCCTTGCTTCTATATCACATGATTTTATAATATTAGTTACTTCCTTTTTACCTACCCTCAAGACGAATCGCCTGTCCCTTCTTACGACCTGGAAACATTGTGGAGGCAGATTATATATTTCCAGTGGTTAGTGGCTCACCGGTTATTGAACTGTGCATTCTTTTCGACAAATAATAAACAAAGTGTACAGATATATGTAACTGTCAACTATTATGAACTAACGGCCGGCTGATGTGGCCGAGCGGTTCTAGGCACTTCAGCAACCGCTACGGTCGCAGGTTTGAATCCTGCCTCGGGGATGGATTTTTATGGTGTCCTTAGATTAGTTAGGTTTACGTAGTTCTACGTTCTAGGGGACTGATGACCTCAGATGTTTTTGAGTCCCATATTGCTCAGAGCCATTTGCACCATTTGAACTAACGAAAAGATATGGTGAGCGTAAAAACGGCGATGAGCCGTGCGTGGCTCGTGTGCCCGCCATCAAGTACTTCACACCCTGTTTTAACGTACTTCCACCTCACTACGTTAATTTAAATTACCACTGTCACTGAGTTGGTGCTTTTCCTGACCGTGAGCGGCGTTAGCAGCGTTTATCCATATATCCCCTCTCGTAGTATTTTTGCTCGATTGCTATTACTTCCTGGTCGTTGTCTGTTGGAAGCAGTTCGGGGGACCAATTAGGGCTGACAGTCAATTGGAACGCGTCTGGAGCGCAGTCCGGACCTGCCAGTCGTGGAGTTGAAATGCGGCAGCAGTGCAGTCGGGTTAGAGGAGCAGTGAGGTCTGCGTCGGTATGGCTCGCCCGACCTTTGTCGCCACGCATCGCTTGAGCCGGACCACGGTCTGGGTGGATCGTCGGTCGGTTGTCTTACTGGAAGACACTTTTTGGCTCGCCGAACGTTCATGAGTCGGCTGTGTGTGTGTGTGTGTGTGTGTGTGTGTGTGTGTGTGTGTGTGTGTGAGTGTGTGTGTGCGTGCGTGTGGGCGCACTGACTCCCGATTTGTCTCCGTGTGTGCTTAGTTAGTATTGGGTATTGTTCAGGCCTTCGTGCAGTGTTTGTCAGGTTGTGTGTGTTTTTGGCGTTATTTCCACTGACGACTATTTTAGATGTTGTCGGCATTCTGAGGCGAATAAGTCGGAACGTGCGAGGAGGAGAGATCACGGCGGCAGTTCGGGTGGTGAGTTGGGCCCTGCACGCGCGGCCGTTGCCGCAACGCATCACTTCAGCCGGGCCTGACTTTTAGTAGATCGTTGTTCGGTCGGTTCGTCCGAAGACATCTCCGTTCGGCGTAGTCGACTGGGGCGCTGGCGGTCTCTGCGCAGTGTCGGAGTCTGTCTCGAGCTTTCCGATCGGTACGAGCATCGTCGCTCGCCGACCCAGGACGTGAAGGTGGAGTGGTTTTTAGCATTACGTTGTTGCTTCCGGCATTGCTGTTGTGGAGGTTTTCCTGTGAGCAACAACGAGTGAAGTGTCTGAGATAGCCGCCGTATGGTGGCATTGATCAAATTAATTTACCCATTATCAAGTGCAGCAGCGGAATTTTCTGCCTTGTGGCCGTCAGCGTTCAAGTTACTGGCCCCAGCCCCTCACGAAGATTTTGGGCAGTGTCTTTTCCTCACCTGTTGTTGCTGCCCTACATGGTGTGTAGTTTTGATAGCTTAGTTAACATACACGTTTGTCTGAGGATAGTGGTACTTGCAATTTTTTGTTTGGTGCCTTGAATTCACGTGTACTCCGCCGTGGCAAGCAAGCGGTTGTCGGCCGGTTCATGGCTGTCCCTTCGTTAGGTTCGCACGTATTAAGTGTAGCTGGACTCACCACCTGTTTCGCTTAAGTGAACGAGGGCAGACCGATCCACTGGAGACTCCTGAGTGCCGTTCTTTTGATTATCCTTCTGGCAGCGTTAATGTTGTTGTAATTTAACTGTATTTTATAGTTTTAATTTGGCAATGTTACTTGTGGACCTTCAGCCCTGGAAACATGTTCTCAGAGTTTCCTGCAAATCTAGACATTATCGCCTTCTGCTCTTGAAAGATTATTGTAATTTCCTCTGGAAGATTTTACAAGTTATTGTGGGCCTTCCACCATTGGTGTTGCAAAAAGGAAATTTTTAAATTTAATGTGCTGTTTTACCGATTGTTGCAATATATATTTTTTTTAACTTGCAGAATTCAACTTTGCGGCCCTTAGCCATCTTATTGCCTTTGTTTCGCTCTTTCCGTGCACGTTGTGAATCATCAGCCAGTTAGCATCTTAAAACATTGCGGCCTTCTACCTTCAGTAATCATCATAATATATTTGGAATTTTGAAGAATTAATCCGGCTGCCTTCAGTCGCTCCGCATGCTAATCTCATATATGTATACGATTTATCGTATTCGTAAGCGTAACTGCGTGCCATGTCTTTTAAAAATTGAACTTATTCTAAAGCATCTGTTGGAGGATTTAAACAGCGCAACAAATTTAATTCTTCCAAGAATGTATATGTGAACTAAACAATAACAAATTACAATTGCGAAATGAATCCGACCGCAACTCCCTTTGCCCTTACCGCAACCCTAATTACCTGTTAACCGTGAGTGATTTAGCAGGCGTTTCAAGCGAAAAACAAAACACTAAGCGGTGACAATAAAACCCATAGTTCCGTAAGGCTGATTTTTGGGATGGGCAATTCTTCTGCTGACCATTTGCACTCTGTCGAGGTGAGCATATGGTAGGACTGCCTTCCCGCTCCCCGCCTCACCCCTCCCGAGGTGCTCTCGTGACGCGCGGGGCGAGAAACTGTGCTGCAAACACAATAGGCTAGGCGCAAATTGAGACGCGTGTAGCACGTGTGACGTCACACGACACTACAGCGCGACACGCACGTGCCGCACGAGGCGAGCGGGTGCAGCGCATGTTGCGAAGCGTACACCTTACTTAGCACGCGCCGACTGGCGACGCTCTGCTCCGACAGAACCGAAGCTCACGTAACACGTTCCTTTCTCAAACGATTTTACAGAAACAATTCACTGAAAATATTTGATTTTTGCCGTTCTTGTAGCGCTAATGTTAGCTTCGTGGCGAAGTGCCGTCCATCTCGCTAATAACCAGTCTTATTGCGATGTACAGATATTGGTGAGACTCTACGCAAAACTCATAAAGATTGCAATGAAAATTAGGGGTCTCTATGATTTTGCGATTGGTGCGTATTGCACCATATGTTGCTGCGTATGAAATTTCGCTAACATGTCGATTTCTTTTTAGACTTGGGAGGAGGTCTCTATACGCCTCCGATCTCGAAAACATGGATCCCATGTAGCGCGCTCAATTCCGATCTCACGCCCGCGAGAATGAAATACTCGCAACATCTCTCATATCTCCTAAATCGCTGGAGACATCAAAATGAAAGTTTGGCCAATGATAGCACACAAGGAGGAGAGTGTTTTGCCAGTTCTTCAACACAGGGAACTTTCTCATCTATGGCGATATCAGTACTAATACTTCCCTTTTTATTTATTTCATACCAGTGACTGCACTTGTTTAAGAGTTATAGACAGCTAGCGAAACAAGAGCTTCTTAGTATGAAAATAAACATGAAATACCTTCTTTTCGGTTTCTGCAAACCGACACTGTGAGGTTTTTCGTAAGCTATTGAGCTCTGTGATTGCCAATTATTTGTTTAATGAGACACTCCGTTTCGGAATTCTGTCGCAATAGCTGCTGTGAGATGAGTTTGGCAAATCGCACTGTGATAAAGGAAGTACAACTAAACCAGTCACCGAGAGAAATGTGACCGTTACTGAGAAACGGTAATTCTTCTTCGAATGAGAAGAGGTTAACAACTCACACAAAAATAGATTGCCAATTCTATAGGAATTTTGGTGGAATCCCCGTAACCCATCGTATGTTTTAACACTGAGTGAGTGGAATGAAAACTTACCAAAGGATTTTATTCTCTCTCTTGATCTGAGCAGTATTGAAATAGGGACGATCGTTCCTTCAGGCGGAATAATAGGCACATGCCAGATACTGGTTACATACCTACGGCTTGCCAAACTGACAATGTGTGATCGGGAATAAAATAGTTGTTATAGAGAAAAATAAACAATTGATTTGTCACACAACACAATGGTCAGTGTACAGTCAGCGGGGAAAGATAATGCGCGCGACAGGAATGCACAAGCTAGCCATGTGTGCCTTTTGAGCTGGAGTTCGAGAAACATTGTCATGAAAAAAGAGCTGCCTTTGTCAGCAGTACATTTCAACAAATTAAATGTATCAAATCATAACACTCTTTTAGGATATTCCCACTTTCGTAATAATATCGGCTATTTTCTTCATTTGTGTAGCCTATTGTATAATTAGTTTATTCATGTCGATAATGTGCATGCAACAATTGAAATGCTTTTCTCATCACGGCGAACCAATTAAAACATTGTTATTTGTGACTGTTTTTCGACTGTTTCTAGCTTGCAGTGGAAATGTGATGTTCACTGGCATGTAGTACAGTGTGTCGTATTACATTATTACATCCATATCAGAGTAATCACAGTGAGACTTCTATAATTTTCAGATCTTGGACGCTTTTTACCAGGAGCACAAAGGTATCACACCTGTGGAGATTATCCCTTTCTAAATTTTTGCAACACATCGTACAGATACACCAGCATACTAGGCACCGAGAAGATAATCTTGATTTATTTTCCTACCTTGCTTCTTAATCACATTGTTTTATAATATTCCTTGCTTCCTTATTCACTACTCTCTGTCCCTTATTGCGATCTGAAAACATCGCGGAGACATATGATACAATTCCAGCGGTCAATGGCTCATCAGTTACTGAAGTATGCATTTTTCTTGACAGAATAAAAACAAAATAAAACAAAACTATACAGACATACATAACAGAGAAGTATAATGTACTAACGAAGAAAGCCTGAGCGCTTAAATGGCGAAAAACGAAACACTACCGAAAGGCAATGAAATTTAGTACACAGTAAGGCAAAATTTATCGTATGGGCAATACTGCCGCTGTTCATACGCGCCGTTCCGATGTGAGCATATGGCCGCGCTACTTTTACGATCGCCGCCTCAAATTTCCCACGGTGCTAGCGAGGCACGTGCGACGCGCGGCGCGAGAAACTGTGCCTCAACCACAACGCCGCGCGACCTGGCGCAGGCGCGTGTCGCGTCCCAGTCGCGTCACCTCGCGGTTTGCCCTTTACTATTTGAAACTGTGACGTTAAAAAACGCGCTATGCGCCACACCACACGCGGTATACGCGTCTCAATTTGCCCCTAGCCTAGGGTACGGCGCTAGATGTCGCTGAACAGCATCACCCGCTTCCAAGAGGGTAAGCAAATAACAGGTCATCCGAACTGTCACTATAACAGGTCTGTAGGGTGTCGATTTCAGTGTATATGTCGCATCAATGTAGATGATAAGTCGGATCGAAAATTTATAACCTGTAGTTGATAACAGTTTCAAAAAGTGCTCGACATTATGCCCACCTGCTTTAATGTACGCCATGCAACCTCGCTGATGTGGCTGTCGCACTCGTTCACACCCCTGGCCGAGTGTAAATTGATCCAGACGCTACCACAATGCCCGCTATCAGATCTTCATTAGTCCCAATGGGTGTTTCATAAGGAAAGATTTCACGTGTCCCAAAAACTCAGGAGTCCCCAGAAGAATAAAATCAATGCGTGTCAGTTTGCGGGAACGTTTTCTCCGTGCTACCAGCCCACTGCACCCTGTCTGGCCCTCACCAAGGGTTTAATCCAAATTAATTCACACTTCTTGTGTGAAGTGCAATTATGCACCGTTGTGTTGGTATCACATTCGCTGTCGCACGTTGAGTAGAAAATGTTCAGACAGCTCTGCTGATGGGCGGAGAGGGAGGGGAGGGGAGTGTGGATAGGAGGAGGAGGATGGGACAGTGCACAGAAAAATGGTTAAGAAGGAGGAGATAAGTAATAAGTGGAAGTTGGAGGTTATGGGCAGGTGGAAATGTGAGTGTGTCTGAGGAGGCGGGTGGATATGTGAAGCGGTGGGGTTAGGCTGATGGAAGAGGGACAATTTGTGGAGTGCAGATGGAGGGTGGACACTGACAACAAAGTTCAAAAACAGCACCAAAATAGTAAGTCATTGTTGACGTTATCATTACGCCACAGCAGAAGGTGATGGGAACTGCTGCATATTCCTATACAGATTTTATTGGTCAACCTGGCCATATTGTATGAAACCACTCTATTTCATAACATTATCACGTAGTTAGAGAATATGGTATTCCAGAAATATACGCTGCCACAGATTCAATAATCATGTCACACAGATTCAAGCAAGCCGGTTTTTGAATTACGTGAACAGATATTATAGGTGCTAGACAAATGAACCTAACTTAGAAACGTATCTATCGTAGGGAATACTGCTTTATATCTATTATCTGGAATTCGCACTTCCCCAACAAATAATAAGAATGACAGTATGTATCCTCTACGTCTCCGATCTAATGTAAATGTCTATAAGTCATGCTGCTACAGTTACGAGGGTATGCGAGTAAGTAACTGCAATTTTGCTGTAATTGTCTTTAGGTTAACTCGACGGCTAAGTGTGCTTACCAGCCGCTAGTAGGCACCGTTGTCGACGCTTAGGTTGCAGCGTTACCAGATCAGTCCGCGGTAGCGCTGTCGCGGCGTGAAATTCGGATGCTACTTTCTGTTGGCACCACATAAGAACAGCGTTCCGTAACTCGTTATTTTTGGTCTGAAGGTACCAGAAGTAGAAATTTATAGAAGGTTTTCGGCAGAAAACTGGAGCGATATTTGGTCACAATCAAGTGTTAACCAGTGGAATTAACAGTTCGAACGTCATCGAACGTGCGTGAAGGAAGAGGAAATCGTATGGCGTCCAGCTACAACCAAAATATACACCAATTTTCAATAGGTCCATTCTATAATTGTGAATAATAGGAGACTGACTATTGATAATGCTGCTACTAATACACAGGTTAGTTCTGGTTCAACATGTGAAATCACGTTAAAACATTCTAATTTCACGAAGTCTGTGCGAGATGGTTCCCAAACTCGATGGAGAGCAGAAGCAAAACGATGTGTCAGCACCTACTCGACCATCATGCTAAGGAAGGTGAAACTTCTTTGAAACGCAACATTAATGGGAAGGTCCAGTTAATAGGTTTTACGAGCATTTCTGTCAGCTTCGATCAACAGCTGCATGAAGTGGTGCTTACGTGGCTTGCTGAGCAACCAATAATATTCTTTTAATGGTTGACACACAGCTTGTGAAAGGATGGGTGAAGTGCTTTGAAAATCAGGTTGACTACTGAAAAATGATATAAATAAAAACTGCGTGCTCTTGTTGTGAAAAATAACAGAAATCAAATGAAAATGCTTACTTACCTACCTTGTACACATCACGTGCCACCATACATGTGGGGAGGTGACAGAGAGCAGCTGGTCCATGTGCCTCTTCGTGGCCCCGTGGTCGGCGCTTCATCGTCTGGAAAGTTAGAGTTTTCGCGTTTTGTAGAGCTCCCAAGCACACTGAGAGCCGGCTGGTAGGTCGTCTATTGTCAACTACTGTCTACGCTCACGGATAAAGTGTTCATGTTCTGTAGTTAACTTTGTACTATCTGTTAAGCAGCACAGGTCATAATATTGTAACTGAACATCTGAGACTCCAAATCGAAGCGATGCTACGCAACGGCACGCTGCTCGAAAGACCGCAATGCATTGTTGTGAGCGCTCCAGGCGACCAGCTGCAGCCATCAACGACGTTAACTGCAGACCACTCTGGAATCTGTTCCTGATGATACAATAGCAACTGGTCAGAGGAGTACATGTAGATAGGAACCGTATGAGATTACGCAGAGCTTTCTGAAGGAGCTGCTATGTACCTCACATGTTTGAAGGCCGACCTTCCAACAATCTGCCAATTTAAATAAAAGGATTGTTATGGTTATTGGCTCGCATCGGTAGAGATTCAACCTGTATTGTATCTTTGCCTGATGAAGCCAAGCAACGCGTTTTATAACGACAGCTCGTGTGCGCTACTTTTGGTGCCTGCCATCTTTCGACCGATGTCTGTACTTCCTCGCTCTCGGAGTGCGCTCCCTAACATTTGTGTTGAAGGGGCTCCGTACCTGTTCGAAAGGTGAAACTTTCAATTTTTTTCATTGATTTTGATGTACTGAATTTTCTCTTTCCAGTGATACACGAAGGATATATATTATTGTCTTATTTCTTGCTTATTCAATCAATTAGACAAAATTTTGCAAGTTGAAAAAGGTAATATACGTGAATTTATTCATTTAAAAAGTTTTGAGGTATCTGAAAGGTTGAAGGAGGTAAGATTCGTGAATTACTTAGGAGATGATTGTTCAAGAGGTTTCAAAGCAGATGAAGAAGAGAGGCCGTGTGGAGGAAATGTAACTGTCACTAAACTTGAGTGCTTTGGTCATGTAAAAACCGAATGTAGTCCAGCAAGCGACGACTGAAAACTGCGTACAAGGGGAAGAAATTAGAAGATGGCGGAGGACTAGATGGTGAGATCGTACTCACAGAACACACCATACATAAAACCCAAAATCTTAGTTCATAGCCATCAGGCAAATGTTAACACCGTAGAATATAGGAGAGAAGCCGTATCGGCAATTTCTACAGACGATAAACGCATCCATGACCCGCACCCTCCAGGAAGTGGCTCGTCGCTGAGCACTAAGGGCCTAAACTTACGAGGTCATCTGTCCCCTAGAATTTAGACATACTTAAACCTTACTAGCCTAAGGACATCACACACATCCAGGCCCGAGGCAGGGTTCGAACCTACGATCGTAGCGGTAGCGTGTTTCCAGACTGTAGCGCCTAGAACCGATCGGCCTCTCCGGCCGGCCTCCCAGAAGTCATTCACGGTGCAGATGCAATAGAGCACACCTTTGACGATTCGCCATTTACTCACCCAATGCCCATTTCTAATGTATTTTGCCATCTCAAATGAAGGCCGTTACAGCGAATGGCGCGAGAGCTATTCATCGCGTTTTATTTTCTATTCATCGTAGCAATATGGCGAAGGTCATTTAACAATTTGGTTTGTCAACTCCTCTGTCTCCACGGCGTTTGCTGTGGATCTTTCTCCAAGGGACACTCTTTGTTTTTAACTCTCTTTCCTTCGGTCGATTAGGCTTAACGTATAGTCGTTTTTGACTGCTTTTACTTCTTCTTATTCTAAGGTTATGACAAGGGAACTTCTGACCTCAGTTGTTCTTGTGTGCTGAAACAAAACCAAAACCGGGAAAAACGACAGGAAAATGGTGAGAGATTAATTCAAGTACGAGCTATACCTTTTGCCATAGAGGAAGTTTGACAGAAGCTTTCAGAGATTTATCAGATGTAAGTTTTGTGAAGAAATGTCTTCTTGACCACAACCAGAATATCAGCGAGTGTATCAGTACCCTTGCAATGGCAAGGAAATCGTTTCTGAAGAAGATGAACTTGTTGACATCAAGTATAGATATAAGTGTCAGGAAGTCGTTTCTGAAACTATTTGTATGAAGTGTAGCAATGTATGGAAGTGAAACGTAGATGGTAAATAGGTTAGACAAGAAGAGAATAGAAGCTTTCGAAATGTGGTGCTACAGAAGAATGCTGAAGATTAGATGGGTAGATCACACAACTAATGAGGAGGAATTGAATAGAATTGGAGAGAAGAGAAATTTGCGGCACAACTCGACTAGAAGAAGGGATCGGTTGGTAGGGCATATTCTGAGGCAGCAAGGGATCACTAATTTAGTACTGGAGGGCAGCGTGGAGGGTAAAAATCGTAGAGGGAGACCAAGAGATGAATACAATAAAAAGATTCAGAAGGATGTAGGTTGCAGTAAGTTCTAGGGATGAAGAAGCTTGCACAGGATAGAGTACCATGAGGAGCTGCACAAACCAGTCTCTGGACTGAAGACCACTACAACAACATCAATAGCCTAATGTGGGCCAGAATTTCCAGCGTAGTGTTTGTGTCAATTAGAACAATACACCTTGATGATGTGTTTGATGAAGTGGCAATGTTCAATGAAGAATATTTTTAAGATCTTATGTCCTGAAGGCACTGCTATAAACTGTTGGTTATTTCACAGTAAAACAATTGTTAAATTTAGGTAATAGAAAGAATTAGGGTATTAGAGAAAGCTATTAGAGGCTTTGAAACAGGGCCAAGACAGCGCCCGGAAAAGGATATGGGAAAATGAGATGGTGGAGGATGCAGATAATACACCTTATGAGGCTGGAATGCATTGACAACTGTATGGGCTGTTCGCCGTAAACTTTATTTTTTATGAGTAAAGTGTATTTTTTTCAGTTTCTACTTCCCAGTATTTGTTCAAAATTATAGGGTACATTAATTCGAGTGTTGTGCACGTTTTAACAAAGGGTTTTCCTATTTTGTAAATCTCAAAGAAGTTAGACTTACTTGCAGGTAATTATTATTTTAAAACTAATCAATATTATTAGAAATCCTTGTGTTGAAGTGGTTAGAAATATATGATCTGCAAGCCACATTTTTTCATAAGTTTTTATTTAAAATAGGTTGTGCTAAAAGGTAGCTTTCGTATTAATAAATTTTACTTCATTTATGACAGGGATTGCCGGCCGTAATGGCCGAGCGGTTCTAGGCGCTTCAGTCCGGAAGCGTGCTGCTGCTATGGTCGCAAGGTGGAATCCTGCCTCGGGCCTGGAAGTGTGATGTCAGATTTGTTAGGTTTAAGTAGTTCTAAGTGTAGGGGACTGATGACCTCAAATGTTAAGTCCCATAGTGCTCAGAGCCATTTGAAGACAGATTACCAACCTGCCCACCCCCTTACCTACATGTGGCACCGCAGGGTGAGACGTTGAGCCGCTGCGTTGCGCCACGCCATTGAGGATTAGCCTTGGAGGATTCGCACTTGGTTAACTTCATTTGAGGAGACCTCGGCCTGTTCATAGACGGAAGGCTTCGGCTAGTGACAACGCGAGGCGTGATGCTCCTAAGGAGCTAACACTTGTCTTCTTCGTTCAGGGCGTCACCAGCTGAGCGCCCAAGCATTCTAAAGTTGTGTGAAGCCACGTATGGCGATTAATAAACAAACCATAGCTACATTGATTTAACTTGGCAAGCTTCATTTGGTCCGTAAGTGTTGTGGAAGAGCGGTCTGGCTCTGGTAATGTTTTCCATTATAATGATTAGATCGCCCCTACCAGAATTGTGAAATTTATAAACCACTGCCACACGATTAAAGAAATTTTTTAAAAATATGTTAATAGTTCATTATTTACACGGTCTACAGTGACCACCATGTGTGTTCGACGTCACGTGCAAAACCATACACAGGCAGCAGGTAGGACCACTAGCAGTGAATGGCGTGTAATGCGTGTCGAGGGGATGTGGACAACAGTGCAGACGTTGTGCTACTAGGTAAACTGAGCGATTTATTCAACGGCCAAAAGGGCATGATCATTTTCGTTTGAGCCAAGAGGGGAGGCATTTCCGAAAAGGCAGATTTTAAATTGTTAGCGTGCCACTGTGGTTAAAATATACCGTGCACGGCAAAACTGTATTATCCAGTACCGGCGTCGAGGCAAATGCGGAGTTCTACGGGCTATCAGGTGAACGTCATGTAATTGTTGAGCAACTGAGTTGGACTCCTTCAGAGGCCGTCGATTTAGCTTCGATCATCCGGTAAAGGTAGTGGGGCACATTTGGCTTTCTGCGCAACAAGAAAACAGTGTTACAGAGAGGGTAGGAAATGGTGGACGGAGTGCACGAAAAACCAAATTAACTATGTTGGAAAACGATATCTATAAAATTTGTGTATTTCTTAGCAATTTGTTATAGAAGCTGATATCAAGTGCTTATTTGCTTACCCTTGTGCTACCAGACATGGATAAAGCGAACAGCCGGCCTGTATGGCCAAGTGGCTCTAGGCGCTAAAGTCTGGAACCGCGCGACGGCTACGGTCGCAGGTTCGAATCCTGCCTCGGGCATAGATGTATGTGATGCCCTTAGGTTAGTTTGGTTTAACTAGTTTTAAGTTCTATGTGACTGATGACCTCAGAAGTTAAGTCCCATAGTGCTCAGAGCCACTTGAACCACTTTTTAAGGCGAGCAGAGAGCAGCTGGCCTTTACATCTGCGCAGAGATGTGGTCATTTCCTGCTCTTGTGGCGAGTTGGAACTTCCGCTTCCTTCAAACCTTCCAGATGCACTACAGAGCTACCGAAAGTGTGTACTTAGGTAAAGTTCATCGGAAGCTGCTGTGTGTGGGTCTCCATAGCAGTCGCTTTGTTTACGCATCCATGCTGTCAGCTGTTCATTCTGCTCGAATTTGCCCGCCAGTACTGCAACTAGACATCCACTGAGAGGCATCGGGCCCCGCGGGATTAGCTGAGCGGTCTAGGGCGCTGCAGTCATGGACTGTGTGGCTGCTCCCAGCGGAGGTTAAAGTCCTCCCTCGGGCATGGGTGTGTGTGTTTCTCCTTAGGATACATTATGTTAAGTAGTGTGTAAGTTTAGGGACTGATGACTTTAGCAGTTAAGTCCCACAAGATAAAGAAAAAAAAAGAGTAATCGGGCTGCCTTTCCAGATGAATCACATTTCATTCTGCCTCTGAGACATGGCCGTTAACATGAACGGAGAGAACGTCTGGAAGCAAACACAGGAAGGAACGCCATTGTCTGAGGAATGTTTGTGTGGCATACCCTGTGTGATCTAGTGAATCTGGAGGATACAAAATATTAACAAAGGTATGCAATTACCTTTGGAGACCATGTCCACAACTACATGCAGTTTGGTTCTCCTCGGCTGGGTGGCATCTATCAGCAGGACAATGCATCGTGCCACAGAGCTCGCGGAGAAGAATCATGATTGGAGGAGCACCAGGATGAATTCATCGCACTTTCTTGGCCGCCAAACTCCCCAGATGTAAATACACTCCTGGAAATGGAAAAAAGAACACATTGACACCGGTGTGTCAGACCCACCATACTTGCTCCGGACACTGCGAGAGGGCTGTACAAGCAATGATCACATGCACGGCACAGCGGACACACCAGGAACCGCGGTGTTGGCCGTCGAATGGCGCTAGCTGCGCAGCATTTGTGCACCGCCGCCGTCAGTGTCAGCCAGTTTGCCGTGGCATACGGAGCTCCATCGCAGTCTTTAACACTGGTAGCATGCCGCGACAGCGTGGACGTAAACCGTATGTGCAGTTGACGGACTTTGAGCGGGGGCGTATAGTGGGCATGCGTGAGGCCCGGTGGACGTACCGCCGAATTGCTCAACATGTGGGGCCTGAGGTCTCCACAGTACATCGATGTTGTCGCCAGTGGTCGGCGGAAGGTGCACGTGCCCGTCGACCTGGGACCGGACCGCAGCGACACACGGATGCACGCCAAGACCGTAGGATACTACACAGTGCCGTAGGGGACCGCACCGCCACTTCCCAGCAAATTAGGGACACTGTTGCTCCTGGGGTATCGGCGAGGACCATTCGCAACCGTCTCCATGAAGCTGGGCTACGGTCCCGCACACCGTTAGGCCGTCTTCCGCTCACGCCCCAACATCGTGCAGCCCGCCTCCAGTGGTGTCGCGACAGGCGTGAATGGAGGGACGAATGGAGACATGTCGTCTTCAGCGATGAGAGTCGCTTCTGCCTTGGTGCCAATGTTGGTCGTATGCGTGTTTGGCGCCGTGCAGGTGAGCGCCACAATCAGGACTGCATACGACCGAGGCACACAGGGCCAACACCCGGCATCATGGTGTGGGGAGCGATCTCCTACACTGGCTGTACACCTCTGGTGATCGTCGAGGGGACACTGAATAGTGCATGGTACATCCAAACCGTCATCGAACCCATCGTTCTACCATTCCTAGACCGGCAAGGGAACTTGCTGTTCCAACAGGACAATGCCCGTCCGCATGTATCCCGTGCCACCCAACGTGCTCTAGAAGGTGTAAGTCAACTACCCTGGCCAGCAAGATCTCCGGATCTGTCCCCCATTGAGCATGTTAGGGACTGGATGAAGCGTCGTCTCACGCGGTCTGCACGTCCAGTATGAACGCTGGTCCAACTGAGGCGCCAGGTGGAAATGGCATGGCAAACCGTTCCACAGGACTACATCCAGCATCTCTACGATCGTCTCCATGGGAGAATAGCAGCCTGCATTGCTGCGAAAGTTGGATATACACTGTACTAGAGCGGACATTGTGCATTCTCTGTTGCCTGTGTCTATGTGCCTGTGGTTCTGTCAGTGTGATCATGTGATGTATCTGACCCCAGGAATGTGTCAATAAAGTTTCCCCTTCCTGGGTCAATGAATTCACGGTGTTCTTATTTCAATTTCCAGGAGTGTACAAACGAGAATCTGTGGGACACGTCGATCAGGCTGTTCGCGCCACGGATCCTGAACCGAGAGACCTACCGTAGCTGACCACTAGAGTAGGCATGGCTACACATCTCTGTCGGTATCTTGCAGAACCTCATGTCATCTCTTCGTGCACGTCTTGCTGCCGTCTGCGAAATAGAAGTTGGTTATTCAGGCTTTTGACAGGTGGTCACATCAATGTGACTGGGCACTGTTATGTTACCTGCTTAGGGATGTATATAGCTGTAGTTGAAAAGTTTATCTTATTGGGTGGTTCTTTTATATACGGTGTTTCAGAAATAATATCTTGGCTTCAAGACTCCGTGTTCATTGATTGTAACATAACATCCTTGGGTAACAGAACAAATATTGAATTTAATTGATAAAACGAGAGAATATAAAAACGCACTAAATGAGGCAGGCAAAAGGGAATAGAGACGTCTCAAAAATGATATCGACAGGAAGTGCAAAATGGCTAAGCAGGGATGGCTAGAGGACAAATGTAAGGATATAGAGGCTTATCTCTATAGGGGTAAGATAGATACTGCCTACAGGAAAATTAAAGAGACCTTTGCAGAAAAGAGAGCCATTTGTGCGAATATCAGGAGCTCAAATGGAAACCCAGTTCTAAGCAAAGAGGAGAAAGCAGAAACGGGGAAGTAGTATATAGAGGGTCTACACAAGGGCGATGTACATGAGGACAATATTATGGAAATGGAAGAGGATGTAGATAAAGATGAAATGGGAGATACGATACCGCGTGAAGACTTTGACAGAGCACTGAAAGACCTGAGTCGAAACAAGGCCCCGGGAGTAGACAGCATTCCATTGGAACTACTAACGGCCTTGGGAGAGCCAGTCCTGACAAAACTTTACCGTCTGGTGAGCAATATGTGTGAGACAGGAGAAATACCCTCAGACATTAAGAAAAATACAATAATTCCAATCCCAAAGAAAGCAGGTGTTGACAGATGTGAAAATTACCGAACTATCAGTTTAATAAGTCACAGCTGCAAAATACTAACGCGAATTCTTTATAGACGAATGGAAAAATTGGTAGAAGCCGACCTCAGCTAAGATCAGTTTGGATATCACAGAAATGTTGGAACACGTGAGGCAATGCTGACCCTACGACGTATCTTCGAAAATAGATTAAGGAAAGGCAAACCTACATTTCTAGCATTTGTAGACTTAGAGAAAGCTTTTGACAATGTTGACTGGAATACACTCTTTCAAATTCTAAAGGTGGCAGGGGTAAAATACAGGGAGCGAAAGGCTATTTACAATTTGTACAGAAACCAGATGGCAGTTATAAGAGTCGAGGGGCATGAAAGGGAAGCAGAGGTTGGGAAGGGAGCGAGGCAGGGTTGTAGCCTGTCCCCGATGTTATTCAATCTGTATACTGAGCAAGCAGTGAAGGAAACAAAAGAAAAATTCGGAGTAGGTATTAAAGTTCATGGAGAAGAAATGAAAACGTTGAGGTTCGCCGATGACATTATAATTATGTCAGAGCCAGTAAGGGACTTGGAAGAGTAGTTGAATGGAATGGACAGTGTCTTGAAAAGAGAATACAAGATGAACATCAACAAAAGAAAAACGAGGATAGTGGAATGTAGTCGAATGACGTCGGGTGACGCTGAGGGAATTAGATTTGGAAATGACACACTTAAAGTAGTAAAGGAGTTTTGCTATTTGGGGAGCAAAATAAATATTGATGGTCGAAGTAGAGAGGATATAAAATGTAGACAGGAAATGGCAAGGAAAGCGTTTCTGAAGATGAGAAATTTGTTAACATCGAATATAGATTTATGTATCGGGAAGTCGTCTCTGAAAGTATTTGTTTGGAGTGTAGCCATATATGGAAGTGAAACATGGGCGATAAATAGTTTGGACAAGAAGAGAATAGAAGCTTTTGAAATGTGTTGCTACAGATGAATTTTGAAGAATAGATGGGAAGATCACATAACTAATGAGGAGGTACTGAACAGAATTGGGGAGAAGAGGAGTTTGTGGCATAACTTGACAAGAGGGAGGGACCGGTTGGTAGGACATGTTCTGAGGCATCAAGGGATCAAAAATTTAGCATTGGACGGCAGCGTGGAGTGTAAAAATCGTAGAGGGAGACCAAGAGATGAATACACTAAGCAGATTCAGAAGGATGTAGGTTGCAGTAAGTACTGGGAGATGAAGAAGCTTGCACAGGATATAGTAGCATGGAGAGCTGCATGAAACCAGTCTCAGGACTGAAGACAACAACAACAACAACATACCACAGACATAAAATGAATTACAGAAGACTCAAGAAATCTTACGGTTTTAGCTATACTATTACAAATGCTCTATGTGCCACTAGCAACAGCTCGAATCATATATGACAGTAGCTAAATTCGTCATACATGGTGTATCTGTTTTTACAGAACTTATGGCAGCTGTTACTCTCTTTTTCACTTCTTCTATGTCAGGGAATAAAAGGGAGACGTATGTGCTTTACTTAAGACGTTCCCACAAGAAAATGTCACATGGGGTCATATCATGGGCTCTTGCAGGCCACCAATGCAGGGTGGCGTCTCGGAATCCCGTGCGCTCTATGCAGGGTACAGGCGCAGTGCCACTGAGAAACTGACGAACGTTATTTTGTCAGTGTGGTGGAGCTAAAGCCTGTTTAAAAATGAAGTCATCGGAATCGGCCCTAGGCTGTAGACAATGCCAGCTCTGCAGCTTTTGATGATAGCTCACCGCTCTATAGGGCACACGAGACCCCAGGACATTGACCTGCAGCCGGCAGGTGTGGCCAAGCGGCTCTGGGCGCTTCAGTCTGGAATCGCGCGACTACTACGGTAGCAGGTTCGAATCCTGCCTCGGCCATGGATGTGTGTGATGTCCTTAGGTTAGTTAGGTTTAAGTAGTTCTACGTTCTAGGGGACTGATGGCTTCAGATGTTCCATAGTGCTCAGAACCATTTGAACTATTTGAACAGACCTGCATTCTTGCCTTCCATGATGGCCAGAAAAGACGGCATTTATTATTTCTTGTTTGTATACTCCTGGAAATGGAAAAAAGAACACATTGACACCGATGTGTCAGACCCACCATATTTGTTCCGGACACCGCGAAAGGGCTGTACAAGCAATGATCACACGCACGGTACAGCGGACACACCAGGAACCGCGGTGTTGGCCGTCGAATGGCGCTAGCTGCGCAGCATTTGTGCACCGCCGCCGTCAGTGTCAGCCAGTTTGCCGTGGCATACGGAGCTCCATCGCAGTCTTTAACACTCGTACCATGCCCCGACAGCGTGGACGTGAACCGTATGTGCAGTTGACGGACTTTGAGCGAGGGCGTATAGTGGGCATGCGGGAGGCCTGGTGGACGTACCGCCGAATTGCTCAACACGTGGGGCGTGAGGTCTCCAAACTACATCCATGTTGTCGCCAGTGGTCGGCGGAAGGTGCACGTGCCCGTCGACCTGGGACCGAACTGCAGCGACGCGCGGATGCATGCCAAGATCGTAGGATCCTACGCAGTGCCGTAGGGGACCGCACCACCTCTTCCCAGCAAATTAGGGACACTGTTGCTCCTGGGGTATCTGCGAGGACCATTCGCAACCGTCTCCATGAAGCTGGGCTACGGTCCCGCACACCGTTAGGCTGTCTTCCGCTCACGCCCCAACATCGTGCAGCCCGCCTCTAGTGGTGTCGCAACAGGCGTGAATGGAGGGACGAATGGAGACGTGTCGTCTTCAGCGATGAGAGTCGCTTCTGCCTTGGTGCCAATGATGGTCGTATGCGTGTTTGGTGCCATGCAGGTGAGCGCCACAATCATGACTGCATACGACCGAGGCACACAGGGCCAACACCCGGCATCATGGTGTGGGGAGCGATCTCCTACACTGGCCGTACACCTCTGGTGATCGTCGAGGGGACACTGAATAGTGCATGGTACATCCAAACCGTCATCGAACCCATCGTTCTACCATTCCTAGACCAGCAAGGGAACTTGCTGTTCCAACAGGACAATGCACGTCCGCATGTATCCCGTGCCACCCAACGTGCTCTAGAAGGTGTAAGTCAACTACCCTGGCCAGCAAGATCTCCGGATCTGTCCTCCATTGAGCATGTTTGGAACTGGATGAAGCGTCGTCTCAGGCGGTCTGCACGTCCAGCACGAACGCTGGTCCAACTGAGGCGCAAGGTGGAAATGGCATGGCAAGCCGTTCCACAGAACTACATCCATTATCTCTACGATCGTCTCCATGGGAGAATAGCAGCCTGGATTGCTGCGAAAGGTGGATATACACTGTACTAGGCCGACATTGTGCATGCTCTGTTGCCTGTGTCTATGTGCCTGTGGTTCTGTCAGTGTGATCATGTGATGTATCTGACCCCAGGAATGTGTCAATAAAGTTTCCTCTTCATGTAGAATAGCCTTAACAACCGTATTTTCAGCACGAAGATATCTGTGCAAATTCAATTAATCTATACCGTGTCTGGCTGTCTGTGAAAGATACTGAATATAATGAACCGTTGTCAGTAATACTCACTACGTCTTGTCATGAAATAATCACACTCAAAGGCTGTTAGTATTCAAAATGTGTCGTATTAAAAAATCGAATATACTGCATTTATATGAAAATTTGCCATGAATGCTGCTCCTAATTTTCTCTCAAAAGGTCCCCTTAAGCCGTACAATAGATTCTTGCCTTAGCAACGGATAACGCGGTTCTACTCTGATTGCACACTGCAAGAAGTGCTGAACCGCATGACCTGTACTATTGCTATTTTATTTATGTATTTTTACTGTTTGTGCCGTTAACTGGGTCTCTGTAGTCTGTTATTCAAGGTTTATACATGTTGTTGTTATTCAGTAATACAACACAGTTCAATAATAATTCAATAATACAATTCAATAGCGCAGTCGTTGTACAGGGATTATTAAAATCTATTGTTACATGAAGGGCGTTTTGCTCTTCTGTCTGCCCAATACTTCTTTATTCTTTCAGGTATTTTCTTTCTTTCATCGTCTGGTATCATTCTTCCTGTAGCACATGTACGAATCATCGTTTATGGCCTGGTTTGTGTATCCTGAAGTGTTCTGGTTTTCTCCGTTTAGTTTTTTAAGTCATCTACTGTAATTTGTAGTCCTCTTGTATCTTCTGTAATTTCTCCGATTCGTTTGATGTTGCTCTCACCATTCCATAATTTTCCCTAACTGATCATCATTATCACTATCATCATTTAAGACTGATTATGCCTTTCTGCGTTCAGTCTGGAGTGTAGCCCCCTTATAACATTCCTCGATGATCCTCTATTCATTGCTAACATTTGTGCCTGTTCTGATGTCAAACCTATTACTTCAAAATCATTCTTAACCGAATCCAGGTACCTTCTCCTTGGTCTGCCCCGACTCCTCCTACCCTCAACTGCTGAACCCATGACTCTCCTGGGTAACCATGCTTCTCCCATGCGTGTAACATGACCCCACCATCTAAGCCTGTCCATTCTAACTGATTATAAGAAAAGTTGTGGAACATTAAGAGCAACACTGAATTGATCACAGAAATTAAGAAAGATATGTTATTTTATTTTACTTTCGTAAATTGAATTTCGTTCTCTTTCAGGAAACATGTTTCACTGTACACAGAGTAGTGATAAGCGTAACAGTGCAGCATCTATCAGATACAGTTTTCATCTAACAGTCAGGATAAGCTTAAAAATGGCAAAAGGTAGTACTTTGAAATTAAATTCACCTTATAATGACACATTAATAACTCGAACTGAAACGAACAATAATATTTTCTCAGCATTGTGGTAGCATCATGAAAATAATTTTACAGACAAACTTTAAATTATGTGAAATAACAGTTTGTCCTTTCCAATTAAAAACTTTAATTTAACATTGGTGCGAAGAAACTAATTACTATACAGACCACATGGCTGAAAATTCAACCCTGGATTCCAGGAAGTAGGTACTGTTAAAGACAACGCAGTCTTTACACTACAACGATACTCGGCTAGCGCTTGCAGTGACAACTACCTTTTACAAAAAGTTTCGTCTCTCTACTAAATCATCTCAAATATCGTCTTATCCTTGGTCCTCAATTACACATCAGGCAGAATCTCAAATAAAATGCGTTCTCCCTGCAGCACGCCTACCAGCCAAGCTCCTCACTCTGGCGTCACACAACAGCCTCTCTCCTACTCCCTATCTGGCCGACAACGGGTTCCGACTTCATCAGTCGCCCGAAAATTACTGAGTACAGCTACAATCTCTGGTACCCAAAAAGTACTTATCGTTCATGTGTTCAGCCATGAAAAAATGCTCATCGTGGTAAGCATTCGAAATAAACTGTCTCATATACCAACCAAACCGTATTTTTCATGCTACTTACTTCTTTAACAACAATTTCTTCCACTATGTACACCTTTCAAGGAGCCCAGTCTGTTCCCATTTAACTGTTTCCCGACATACCTCTAGGAAGTACTCCGTTCACATATTGGTGTCAACTGGTGAAGTGAATAGCTCATGGCAGCTCATTCTGTCTCTTCGAGGTAAATACCGACCTAATGGATAGGCTTTTTGACATGTCAGACGTCTCCTACCCGAATTTACATCCAATAATTTCCACGGATACCTCTAAAGGAACCCTGCTGAAAACAGAGAGACAACATCGAAGCTAACAAAAATATCGGAATTCTTTTGCCTAAAGTAGTGAGATGCTAACAAAAGTTGCACGGATTTGTAAAGATGCTATGAGCGTTTACGAGCGCAGGGGTTAGGCACGTCCTTCAGGTGCCTTGCGAGTGTAAACGTTTCAGTTACAATTTTGCTTTCTAGGGAACGTAGTAGAACCCCTTATTCTATCACCTTTGCTATGACAGTCAGGAAGGAAGAGCAAGTTAGGACGTTTTTGATCTGTGGACACACCGCAGGATGGAAAGAATAGGCGGCATGGATTGAGCAGGAAATGAAGTGGTGCTGAGAACACGATAGAACAGAGACGACTACTGAATGTAATGAAAGGAAGGAAAAGAAACTGGACTGGACACACACAGCACGTTCACATCTTCCCGCTACAAACTTTTAGGACTTGTAAAGGGGAATGAGTACATACAGTTTTCAATAGGAACTCATGTCCGGAAACGTACCGATTCCGTACTATGACGGTTTTAGTTCAGATGTTTAGCTCATTCTCTTCTGCCTGAGGGATTGAATTAAGCATTACGCATTACAATTATTAGACAAATATTTGAAAGGAAGCATAACGAAATGTCCATTTATCATTTATGCACATTTCGTTTGTATTAACATTCAAACATTACGTTTTTACGTTAATCCAAAAAACAAAAAAGAACCCAGCATTTGGTAAGTACAGAACGCTACTGATACATTGTAACTGCGCCTCGATGTGGCGACCACCAAAGTTGTTTCAGACATAGTACTTACGAAGCTTGTCTTGGTACACACTCTCCATCTAACCTGTTGTCCCTTCAGTCTCTAGTGCAGCGGCCAGAACTCGTGCATTCAGATGTTCCTCTGTCCCTACACGACTCGCGTAAATCAAACTTTGCGTACGACACCACAAGAAGCACCGAGCTGAACTAAAATCCGCCATACTGGCAACTCTAAGAACTACCTTTTTGCATCAGCAGACGTTTCTTGCCGCTAAATCACGTAGCTTCTCAAGAAGTAAAACCTCAGTAGACGATGTTTCCTCCAGTTTCTGTACATATATTAAAGCAGTTTCTAAGGCCTTGTGTCCTTTGTTGTGAGACATATTGGGCGCACTTTCCTACACTACATGAGCTTCTTCGTCTTCTTCTTTTCCGTTTACCATGTTGCCTATTTCTTCATCTTGTACAATCGATTCATGTTCTATGGCGTATGCACATCCCAGAACGTTTCGTAACAATGAAAGCAGGGTAGTATTTTCTGGTTCGGTCTGCTGCTGTAAATTTTCATCATCTGGAGCATTTTGTTGATATACCTGTAGCAAAATTTTCCAGAATTTTGCTATTGTATTTGCTCCACCACTCTCCTAATATCGGGCCACGTTACAAGCTACGTCTTTCAAATTAATACGGCGCCACTTCTCTAGCATGTCTGCTCGCTTGTACATAGCATTAATTAAAGAGGAAAGGAAGTTTTTGCGGTACTTTCTCTTCAGTGTCTCTAAGGTCCCTTGGTCCATAGGCTGACATAAGGATGTGACATTTGGAGGCCAAAACGTGGCCTTTATATCTTTATCTTGAAGTTCATCTTCATTGGGATGACAAGTGGCATTGTCTAGAAGCAACAGTGCTTTGCAGGGCAAGTTGTTGGCTTTCACAAACTTTTCGCTTTGTGGCACTAACTCGTTAAAAAACCATTCTTTACAAATGTCTGAGGTCATCCAAGAACTTTTTTGGTTGTAATATTTCACCGATAAAGCATTTTTAAATACATTTTTAAATGCTCTTTATTTTTGGTTTACCTGTCATAGACAGTTTCAGTTTCAAATTTTCTGTGGCGTTACTGCATCCAAGAACTGTCACTCATTCTTTGCTACGTTTGTAGCATGGCGCTGCCTTTTCGGCCTTTGACGCTAATGTTTTTTCCGAGAACAGTTTGTAAATGAAAATAGTCTCGTCGCAGTAAAAATTTTATCGCCTGTTACGTTTTCCTTGTCCAATACCTTGTGAAGTTTATTTCTAAACAATTGAACAGCTTCAAAATTTGATGGAAGCTTTTCACCACAAATATAAAATTGCCGAATTCCGTGTCGCTAGGTGTGAAATCAGGTTCACCTTCGTTTAGTTTGTTACGAAACTTTAAGGCTTTTTCCTGCAAAATAGGTCCCGACATGGGTACACCTTTATCTCTATGTTGAGTAAACCATAGGAACAAAGCATCACTTACTTGTTTATAATCACAAGTTTTCATGGTTTTCCGATCTTCTTAACAGCCGAGGTTGCTCGCTGAGAACACCACTTCTCAATTTCTTCTGCGGTTCCTTCTCCAGCCTCCAATTGTTGTTGTGCCGGCGTTATAATCTTGCGCCACTTTTAATAAAGTTTCACCATTGTCTTTTCTTTTTAAAGGTTTAGGTTTTACTTCCATTGAAACGACCACCTTTTTCCGTTTTCAAGCCATCGCCACAAATTTTTACAATAAACAAAGTGCAACATGACCACTCCACTACAGAGCTAAGTTAGGACTGAGGAATGAGGAGTAGCAGATGGCAACAATGAACTAAGTATTGTATCAACAAACAAGACGTTAGTTACCGACCTGTCATCAGCTGGCGCAAGGCCGGCGCGGTGAAAGAGTCGGATATCACAGAAGATCGGATAACAGAGAGTCTACTGTAGATGGTTATTTTCCACTATTTAATCCCTGGAGTGATTTTAAGGTAACAAAACTTTAAGTGCAGTTTCTGCAAACGCTAGTGACATCTTGCTTATTATGGCTTCGTACACACGGGTTTGTAATCAGAAAATAATCTGCAACAACAGAAAGTTTCCATTAACGAGAGGGGCATTCAGCTCAGTGTCTCGTCATACGCATTCAGTGCCATTCACCCGTTGGACGGACATGACTTTAACGCCTTCCTAGGAGATAGGGACCCTGCTGATTGCGGATGCAGCGGAGTTACATCCTGGAAAGCGTTTCGGCCTGGCGAACAATGACCTCGTCCGCAGTCCCACGGCCTCCGGTAACTGCCGTAATTGCCGCTAACGGAGCCACTGTCGCTGCGCTGATGGCTGGCCAACAGGAGACGGTCGGCCGCTCACGGCTGTTTGCGCTGCGAAGTGGCGGCTGCAGCGCCACCCAATGCTAATCCCCTGCCGAGGCCGGGCGGAACGGCGCGTCCGTCTAGCCTCTCGTCTTAGGAACAGTCTGCAACGCCGCTTGCCGGGGTCACGCCAATATCACACGATTTACTCTGCAAAACCAAATTCTAGGTGTGTTATTCGGCAAGTTTACAACAAGTTGGTACAGTGGCCTCATTAAAATTACAACACAATGAGGACGAAGTGTAAACAACTTCAAGTTGGCATGAAGTATACGGGAATTGGTGGTGAAGTGGCTACTCTAAGAGTAATTCAATTTGCACCAAACCATGGTTAATGCATAAGTCGTTCATACCCATACACTCCCATATCCCCATCCTCACCCAGTTATTCAGCACAGCGCGTTGTCATTATCTCTCTGTGTTTGTCCGTCCCTGTCTCCTGTCTCAGAGCCACAGTGTCCTTCTTATGCCATTAATACCGTCTCCTCTCAGAGTCTCTGTCTCTGTCTTCCTGTAACTTACTGCTACTCTCTCATTCATTCCTTACCACTGCTGCTATTTCTTCTCAGTGTCAATATCTCTCTCTTCCTCATGGTCAATGCCATAGACTCTGTCTCTCTTTATGAGTGGCTGACACCCACTTCCACTTTAAACACACTATTTTAAATGAAATAACATTCTTCTGGTAGTTCTCTTCTTGTCCCCACTATACCGGGATATGTCATTCATATGAAAAGATTCTTTCTTTTGCTTGTGCCTGTGTTGAGAGGGGTCTACTGAGTTTTGCTCAACCTCTCTGGTATGATTAGGACTGTATGAAACTGAGATGTATTGCATGAATAAATAAAAACTATTGTGGAAATGGATATGAGCGTTTGGCATCATTGGCCACCTTGGTGCAGGTCTTACTACATTCGACACCACATTGGGCGACCTGCCCGCCGGATGGGGATGAAATTATGATGAAGACAGCACAACACCTAGTCCCTGAGCTGAGAAAATCCTGACCCAGTCGGTAATCGAACCCGGGCCCGTTGGACGGCAATCTGTCACATTGAGTAAGAACTATTGTAACCTCACCTGAGCTCTCATCCAAAATAATTTGTACGTTATTGTATGCTTATTAAAAATGGAAAAATTGTTTCACAAATATTAAATGATAATTTTTAATAAAAGAGCAACTTACCCTTCTTACTAGCTGTGGTTCAGTTAATGCTATGACTCGACCTTGTAGAAAGAGTACTGTCGCTAGTTGAAGGAAGAAACATTTAAAATATTTGGATGTACCACTAAGTGGAGACACATACCAAAAAGCATGGTAAAATGTGAAGATTTGCAATGCACAATATTAAGAGAAATCACAATATGAGCCGCTAAATACCAGGAAAGAGTAAAATAATTGTAACTGTACTGTGGCTACTATGGTCTTGAGTGAAGGATTTTATAGAGCAATGCATGGACAGTTGTCTTTTGGTTCAATTAACCATGCCAAATCAGATTGTAATAGGACCGACCCTGCGAAAACTGCGGGACAAAGGCACAAGGGAAAGAAAGAAAGTTCCTTTCATATAAGTGACATATCTCGGT
This sequence comes from Schistocerca gregaria, assembly GCF_023897955.1. Lineage (NCBI taxonomy): Eukaryota > Metazoa > Arthropoda > Insecta > Orthoptera > Acrididae > Schistocerca > Schistocerca gregaria. The sequence goes on along the minus strand of NC_064923.1, from coordinate 68,297,283 downwards.
ATAGTTGGAAAAGAAGAAGACCAGCAGAAAAATGCTGTGTTATTTAAAATAGTGAGTTTGTAGTGAAATTGGGTGACAGACCAGATGTTTCTAGATCCAGGAAACGAGTGTCGTGACTTTTCAGTCCAGACTTCGTGGCCTATGCGTCCGCACACACCAGGCGTACCAGCTCCAAACAGCGGCAAATCTTCCCTACATTTGTAGTTTCAGAGTGTAAAATGTGTCTTATACTTTCAGCCATGTGTCAGTATGTATGTGTTACGTAAATATATAACTACAAAAATGCAATTACTACAAATTGACCGTGACGGTAACCAATTGTAACACTTATTTCTTAGTTTGTTTTCTTTTCTGTCTGTTTACAACTAGTTTTAAAATTTTTTTATAACTGATTTCCCCACGAGTAGAGGCTTGAAAATTCCAATACCACTATACCTCAAAACTGGATGAGAATGCAGTATTAACTCGCATTCTTGTCTTGTATGTGGTATAGTGTCCTTTTTCTACTAGTGCATTTCCATCTTTCCCAGTTCTAGCAGCGATTTTTTTGAAACTTCCTGGCAGATTAAAACTGTGTGCCCGACCGAGACTCGAACTCGGGAACTTTGCCTTTCGCCGGCAAGTGCTCTACCAACTGAGCTACCGAAGCACGACTCACGTGCGGTACTCACAGCTTTCCTTCTGCCAGTATCCGTCTCCTACCTTCCAAACTTTACAGAAGCACACTCCGCTGCAGAGTTAAAATCTCATTCTGGAAACATCCAACAGGCTGTGGCTAAGCCATGTCTCCGCAGTATCCTTTCTTTCAGGAGTGCTAGTTCTGCAAGTTTCGCAGAAGAGCTTCTGTAAAGTTTGGAAGGTAGGAGACGGATACTGGCAGAAGTAAAGCTGTGAGTACTGAACGTGAGTCGTGCTTCGGTAGCTCAGTTGGTAGAACACTTGCCCGCGAAAAGCAAAGGTCCCGAGTTCGACTCTCGGTCGGGCACACAGTTTTAATCTGCCAGGAAATTTCATATCAGCGCACACTCCACTGCAGAGTGAAAATCTCATTCTGGAAACATACCCCAGGCTGTGGCTAAGCCATGTCTCCGCAGTATCCTTTCTTTCAGGAGTGCTAGTTCTGCAAGTTTCGCAGAAGAGCTTCTGTAAAGTTTGGAAGGTAGGAGACGGATACTGGCAGAAGTAAAGCTGTGAGTACCGGACGTGAGTCGTGCTTCGGTAGCTCAGTTGTTAGAACACTTGCCCGCGAAAGGCAAAGGTCCCAAGTTCGAGTCTCGGTCGGACACACAGTTTTAATCTGCCAGGAAGTTTCATATCAGCGCACACTCTGCTGCAGAGTGAAAATCTCATTCTGGAAACATCCCCCAGGCCGTGGCTAAGCCACGTCTCGCAGTATCCTTTCTTTCAGGAGTGCTAGTTCTGCAAGTTTCGCAGAAGAGCTTCTGTAAAGTTTGGAAGGTAGGAGACGGATACTGGCAGAAGTGAAGCTGTGAGTACTGGACGTGAGTCGTGCTTCGGTAGCTCAGTTGGTAGAACACTTGCCCGCGAAAGGCAAAGGTCCCGAGTTCGACTCTCGGTCGGGCACACAGTTTTAATCTGCCAGGAAATTTCATATCAGCGCACACTCCGCTGCAGAGTGAAAATCTCATTCTGGAAACATACCCCAGGCTGTGGCTAAGCCATGTCACCGCAGTATCCTTTCTTTCAGGAGTGCTAGTTCTGCAAGTTTCGCAGAAGAGCTTCTGTAAAGTTTGGAAGGTAGGAGACGGATACTGGCAGAAGTAAAGCTGTGAGTACCGGACGTGAGTCGAGCTTCGGTAGCTCAGTTGTTAGAGCACTTGCCGGCGAAAGGCAAAGGTCCCGAGTTCGACTCTCGGTCGGGCACACAGTTTTAATCTGCCAGGAAGTTTCATATCAGCGCACACTCCGCTGCGGAGTGAAAATCTCATTCTGGAAACATCCCCCAGGCTGTGGCTAAGCCATGTCTCCGCAGTATCCTTTCTTTCAGGAGTGCTAGTTCTGCAAGTTTCGCAGAAGAGCTTCTGTAAAGTTTGGAAGTTAGGAGACGGATACTGGCAGAAGTAAAGCTGTGAGTACCGGACGTGAGTCGTGCTTCAGTAGCTCAGTTTGTAGAGCACTTGCCGGCGAAAGGCGAAGGTCCCGAGTTCGAGTCTCGGTCGGGCACACTGTTTTAATCTGCCAGGAAGTTTCATATCAGCGCGCACTCCGCTGCAGAGTGAAAATATCATTCTGGAAACATCTCCCAGGCTGTGGCTAAGTCATGTCTCTGCAGTATCCTTTCTTTCAGGAGTGCTAGTTCTGCAAATTTCGCAGAAGAGCTTCTGTAAAGTTTGGAAGGTAGGAGACGGATACTGGCAGAAGTAAACATGTGAGTACTGGACGTGAGTCGTGCTTCGGTTGCTCAGTTGTTAGAGCACTTGCCCGCGAAAGGCAAAGGTCCCGAGTTCGAGTCTCGGTCGGGCACACAGTATTAATCTGCCAGGAAGTTTCATATCAGCGCACACTCCGCTGCAGAGTCAAAATCTCATTCTGTTAGCGATTTTTTTACTAGAAGGACGATTATTGATAAACCTCCTTAAGATTCCTATAGTCAAGACGGTAATAGAGACCATTGGATAAAACAAATGGCACTGATTTTATTTGGTGAATGGAGAAAATATAAAAATGCAGCAAATGAAAGCATGTGAAAGGGAATACAAACGTACAAATAATAGCATTCCAGGAATGGCTAGAGTGGTATTGTACGGATGTACAATTGTTTCACAAGCAGAAAGATAGATAATGCCTACAGGAAGACTAATAGCCGTTTGGAAGAAGATAAGCGATATTTGTATATCGATAGCACTGATGGAAAACCAGTCCTAAGCAAAGAAGGGAAAGCAGAAAGATGGCAAGAGTGTGTAGAGGTTCTATACAGATGTACTTGAAGGTTGATATTGTAGAAGTTGAAGAGGGCATAGATGACAATGAGATGGGAGATATATTACTGGGAGAAAATTTGACAGACAACTGAAATATCTAAGACAAAACAATTACTCGGGAGTAGACGATATTCCGTCACAACTACTGATAGCCTTGGGAGACCCAGCCATAACAGAACTTCTCCCTCTGGTGTGCAAGATGTTCAAGACAGGCGGAATAGCCTCAGACTTCCAGAAGAATTTAATAATTATAGTTTCATGCAACGCATCTGCTGACTGGTGTGAAAAATAACGAACTATCACTTTAATAAGTCAGGGTTCCCAAATGCTAACACGAATTCTTTACAGAATGATGGAAGAACTGGTAGAAGGAGTCATCGGGGAAGATCTGTATATATTTCGGTGAAATGAAAGAAGACGCTAGGCAGAGCTGACCATACCGTTTGTCTTCACAGGTATCTTAAGAAAAGACAAGTCCACGCTTATAGCGTTTGTAGACGTAGAAAAAACTTTTGTTAGTGTAGATTAGAATACTCTCTTTGCAATTATGAGCGTATCAGAGGTAAAATGCAAGGAGTGAAAAGCTATTTACAACTTGTACACTGACCACACAGATGTATGGTTCAAATGGCTCTGAGCACTATGGGAGTCAACTGCTGTGGTCATCAGTCCCCTAGAACTTAGAACTACTTAAACCTAACTAACCTAAGGACATCACACACACCCATGCCCGAAGCAGGATTCGAACCTGCGACCGTAGCAGTCGCACGGTTCCGGACTACGCGCCTAGAACCGCGAGACCACCGCGGCCGACACACACAGACGTAATTGAGGGGCATGAAAGAGAAGCAGTGGTTGAAGAGGGAGAGGGACAGGGTAAAGCCAACCTCGACGTGGTTTAATTTGTACATTAAGCAACTATAAAGGAAATCAAAAGAAAAGTTTGGAGTAGGAATTAAAGTTCAAGAAGAAGAAATCAACATTTCGAGGTTTTCCGATGACATTGTAATTCTGTCAGAGACAGTAAAGGACATGGAAGAGCAGTTGAACGGAATCGACAGTATCCCGCAAGGAATATATGAGATGAACATCAACAAAAGCAAAAAAAAAAAAAAAAAAAAAAAAAAAAACAAAAAAACAGAATAATGTTATATAGTCGAATTAAATAAGGTGATGCTGAGAATTAGGTTAAGAAACGAGAAACTTATAGCAGAAGATAAGTTTAGCTATGTAGGCAGCAAAATAAAAGATTATGGCAGATGCGAAATTTGTTAACAGCGAATATATTTTTATGTGTTCAGAAGTGTTTTCTGAAGATATTTGTCTGGAATGTAGGCATGTATGGAAGTGAAACATGGGCTAAAAACCTTTTAGACAATGAGAGAATAAAAGTTTTTGAAATTTGGTGCTGCAGAAGAGTGCTGAAGATTGGTTTGGTAGATCGAGTAACTGATGAAGAGGTACTGAAAAGAATTGGAGAGACAAGAAATTTACGTACAACTTGACTAAAAGAAGGGATCGGTTGATAGGAGACATTTTGAGACATCAACAGATCACGATTTGGTACTGAAGGGAAGTGTGATTGAGACGGATGTACGTGGCGGTAGTTATTCGGAGATGAGAAGTATTGCACGGGGTAGAGTATCTTGGAGAGCTGCATCAACCCAGCCTTTGGACTGAAGATCGCAAGAGCAGCAACATTGATTCCACAAATGTTTGCCTCGGAGTTATAATGCACCCTTATTTACGATTTCTTGAACCATGTTCTGATGGCATAATGTCCCGGCGGAAGTTCGAGTCCTCCCTCGGGCATGGGTGTGTGTGTTTGTCCTTAGGGTAATTTAGGGTAAGTAGTGTGTAAGCTTAGGGACTGATGACCTTAGCAGTTAAGTCTCATAAGGTTTCAAACACATGTAAACATTTCTTTTTGATGGCATAATTCACTGCTTCATTTCAGTCTTCGACGTGACATTTACCCTTAGAAACAGTGTACGCTCAACAACATTTCACATTCATTCAAAGTTGTTGTGGATTAATTTTGAATGCTATCCACTGGCATATATCAAAATATCTGCTTGATATTACCACGCTTCTGGGAGACGGAATAAATTTACTAACTAGAATTTTACCACTTTATTTCACTGTGATATAATAAAAGGCTACCAAATTTCTTTCTGGATTACCGATTAATTACGACTTTGTCACGGATATCTAGAAACATGTACTGGCCACTAGTAACCAGTTTGGTATTATCCAAGCAGTGAAGAGAGAGAAGTTTTTTGAATATTCCCGTAACGTTACTGCAAACGGAATGATCACTATTGTGTCATTAATACGTCTGTTGGACTGTCTGACGCCTGTAGCAAATGTCGTGTAACACACTAATTTTTAAAAGCCCTCTTGTCAGCACTAATCTTTACGGTAACTTTGCTGCAAACAGAGTGGTCACTGTTGTGTCATTAGCGTGGTTCAAATGGCTCTGAGCACTATGCAACTTTCTGGTCCCTTTAACCCACAAATCAAAGCAAACCACTATGGGACTTAACTGCTGAGGTCATCAGTAGCCTAGAACTTAGAACTATTTAAACCTAACTAACCTAAGGACATCACACACGTACATGGCCGAGGCAGGATTCGAACCCTGCGACCGTTCCAGACTATAGCGCCTAGAACCGCTCGTCCACTACCGCCGGCGGTGTGTGATTAGTATGTCTCTTGTACTGTCTGATGTCTATGGCAAATGTCGTGTAAGAAATTAATTTTTAAAAGCCATCTTGTCAACACCAATCTTTGCTGTAACTTTACTGCAAACGGAATGGTCACTGTTGTGTCATTAGTACGTCTATTGTACTGTCTGATGTCTATGGCAAATGTTGTGTAACAAATTAATTTTTAAAAGACCTATTCTCAGCACTAATCTTTACTGTATCTGCAAATTAAATGAACGGTATAGTGATTTACAATGCCGCAATTACCTCCCGCAGAAATTCCGACTTACTAGTAATGTAAGATTTCTTGACCATTGTAGCGAAGATTTAAAAGAATGAATGGTTGTGTGAAAAGTAGACATTAAACCATACACATAAAATATGAAGTGACATCGTCAGTGCGGTACTTACCTGACAAAAAGTGCAGAATTAAATTTACGGTTCTGTAGTAAGATTATTTGTAGTTTCAGTGCATGCTAATTACGTGTACATGGTACCAAAAAAGTATTACTCGTACATGGAATCAGAAAAAACTGGGCGTTATTAATATGCTAGAACAAAATGTGTCTGTCTTCAAGGCCCCATTAAGAAGGACATCCATGAGTAAGCCTGCAATCACTTAAACAGTCGTCGTCGGAGAAAGAGTTCGTAAATGCCGAACATTTGGGTCAAACCGGACTGTTTACCCCAACATATACAGTCTGTCGACGATAAGGTGACCTATTAGCACAGTGTACTGTCGTAGTCGGAGACAAATGAGAGGTGTCCTACAGTACCGAGATATTATGTTTGCGACACGGAGCTGAGGCCGAGCGGTTCTAGGCGCTTCAGTGTTGAACCGTGTGACCGCTACGATCGCAGGTTCGAATCCTACATCGGGCATGGATGTGTGTGATGTCCTTAGGTTAGTTACGTTTAAGTAGTTCTAAGTCTGTGGGATCAACGACTTCAGATATAAAGTGCCATAGTGCTTAGAGCCATTTGATCCATTATTTGCGACACGAACGTGTCGAGCAGACTTGCCTATGCACATATTTACTGCGGACGAAACAGCAGCATAGCCCATGCGATCGTCTATTGAGGCATCTTCCCGCTATTCACGTTCAATAAGTAGAATGATAAGTGTATAGGGGAGCGTTTAACCGTGCTTGCCCCCTGTTTTTTTAAATTTTTTTTTCAATGTCACTTTCAGACATTAGCTAAGATTTATAAATATCTATTTAATTTCTGTAAACCTAATTATTCCGGACACAAAAACAGATATGCCCAGAAGACTTGTAGAAATTGCCCAGTGTCAAAGAGGCCCACAGAACAGGGAAAGTGCTGGGAAACCCGGACATATGACAGACCTTTCCAAGATGACAGTTCCGTATCGTAGATGTAGACTTTCTAGGGAACGAGAATGTCAGCCTCTCACTTTCCATGTCACTATGTGCGCACATTTTCACAGAACTCATGAATTGGTATTGCCACTTATTTACTTTAATACTACACGCCAGGGAATGTCGTTAACTATGCCGAGATTGATCGATGTGGTGCGGCGGTAATTCATTACTGACTGTTAATTGGCGAGATAATGACGCGTTGTATGTGACAGACTGAAATAAACGATAGTGACTTGAAATGAGCGGTCTCAAACCCTTGCGGCTAATAATGCCACCAGTGTCACCCGTCTTCACTACATTCATACGTCCTGAGGATAGAGATGTGTCATCTTCAAGACGTACAACTCGAAAGATAAAGACGACTGAATGATAGCGTCTTATATCGTTGGACGTTGAACGGGGGAACGGGGGGGGGGGGGGGGGGGGAGTGTGCTTGCTTTTTGGGCAACTCAGTAACCATAATGAAGTACAGCACCATGTTCTATGGCCCTTGTAAGTTCTGTGTGTTGTCTGAAGCCATGAAGGACACATGTACACCAGAATGTAACGACATCACTTGAAACAATCATTTGCAGGTACTACACAACGAAATATGAGCAAACTCCTCTAAGACAGAATTTAGCACATTCCATCTTCTCTCAAAACAGGCAAACGCTCACGCTAGGCAGGTCACTGACATACAGTATTATTGCGAGAAGACTTTCCACGAGGTTGCCTCCATTAACAACATCCTGAGGTAACAAGCGAACACAAATGTTGTGCCAGACGAACTGTATAAGTAACAACTGCCCGTAAAAAACAAGTAAATAACAGCCTAAATGACACATGCGGGCTTACAACACGATGCATCTAACCCACGCTGCTTGGGAAGCTACATAGAGCGGCCGGATCACAGATACTGAGTCCCAAACAGCTGGGCGTGAGCATACAAGAAAATTTAAACAGACTTTCAGTGAGGACCACCCAATACACCGAGCTTTATTCGGATCTGGTAGATTTAAATCCCGCAAGAGATTCCTTAGCACTGAGCTTAGAGAGCCGCCCAAAGGGCTGCCCCTCTTGAAACAGAAGCCCAGTGACGGTACGTCAAGCTGGAAGATTTGGAGAACACTGAACTGCATCAGAAAGGTGTCGTGTTTGTTCAAATAAGTCTAACTAAATATGTCCATAGAGACAACAAATGGGACTTTGATGAAGTCCTGGACATGAAAATCATCTCAAGGGCACCACGAGATTTAATACCCTTGAGGGCCTATGGACTGACGAGAAAGTAGCACTGGACGACTTGAAAGAAATTTTCCCGGCACGATAATGATAAGTAAGTCCCCGAAACTGAATTCCCTGACAATTCCTAAATCATATATGTGGGGAAAATGTTTTGCTCCTAGTGACATAAAAACCTGGCGGCGTCCTTGATCTAAACTGCAAATATTGGTGACTAGAGCTTTAGTTAGAGCATTTGCTCAAAAATCTTTATCGTAGCCTGGTGACTTTAGCTATTTTTATATTTTGATGGGACAATACGTCCGTCACAAGAGTATGGAGGCCTTGTCTGTAGCTTATAAAGTTGTTGACTTGCGCTGTAACAGCAATGTACGTACACGTTACGGCATACCCGCATGTGCTACGTAAAGACGATCACTTTTGTCGTAGCTAGAAAGAAAACGATTTAGGAGAGCTCTAATTAGCCGATTTGGTGGATGAAAATTTGTGTCTTACTCACGTCTCTAATTACTCATAGCTAATTTATTACTTATCGTATTAATTCCTAGCGTGCACCCTCCCTCTTCCCCCCCCCCTCTCTCTCTCTCTCTCACACACACACACACACACACAAACACAGGCAAAGATGTCTCTCATTCACATCTGTTACATATCAGTCATTAATTCTTATATGTGCTCTCTTTACACGAAACTTGAAAACCTATGCTTTAATTGCGTAAAATTAGTTAAAACAACTTGAAACAATAATTGAAAATCTGCTCACAACCACTTTCACAGGCTAATGAAGCAGATTTGTTTAACGAAACGAAATATTTTAACAGTCACCAGCATGGAACAAAGCTCGTACCTCTGACATTAGCACGAAAGTTGATATTTACTATGGTCGAGAACATTTTCCTATTTCGTCGCACATTCCTTTGCAGATCGCAATATTTACTGTAGACGATTCCCAATATCGTCTCCACTTCTGTGGACAATGTTATGATAGCCGATCGAATCCATGTCCTCTGGTGCTGTGAGCGTTGTCGTTAGGTGCCTTCGTTATCTCGACTCGAACACTCTGTAAGTAGGCTGTTTAGGTTTTTACGTTGCTGACACCACGTAGTGCTCTGTATGAGAATCGCTGAATGCGCTGTGTGCAGTTTGTGGCTGGTAGGACTCATTGTTGGAATATTCGCTAGTCTAGCGATGGTCAGTTGGATGTGAACAGCGCGTAGCGTTGGGCAGTTGGAGGTGAGTCGCCAGCAGTGGTGGATGTGGGGAGAGAGATGCCGGAGTTTTGAGAGGTTACTATAAGCGGACGATCTGGACATGGGTCCGCCAGAAAAAGGGAATTTGTAAAGATGGATGTCATGAATTGATATATGATGACTTCTGACATTATTAAGGTAAATACATTGTTTGTTCTTCATCAAAATCTTTCATTTGCTAACTATGCCTATCTGTATTTTGTGCCTTCAGTAGTTTGAATCTTTCATTTAATTGGCAGTACTGGCGCTCGCTGTATTGCAGAAGTTCGAGTAACGAAGATTTTTGTGAGGTTCGTGATTCTTGAAAGGTATAGGTTATTGTTTGCCTGCATTATTCTTTTGTAAGGACAACTGAAAGTCACGGATTGCGCTAAAAATGGTGTGTGTCAGTTTAGTGATGATGAGAGTAAGTAAAGAGACAACTATGTGAGTAAATTCAGTGTTACTTAGCTGTTAGAAAATTAAATAAGATAAGAATTTTCCCAGCACTATCATTCTTAATTTTTCAAAGGAGAAGTCTCAACTCGTAACTTCTGACGAAGAGGACTAGGATACCCATAGCAATGTTGTGATACGTTCTGCTTCGAAAATACGAAGAAAAAAGTGTTTAAATTCCATAGTATCGCATTCCTTGTAGGTAAGGTGAAACGTAAAATTGAAGTTGCTACAATTTAGAAAGTTTCTGAAGTTTAATTTTACAATTACGAGACCACTGAAGGTCATATTGATAGTTTTATTGTTACTAGGGATTAAAATTCAAGAGCCATCAGTGACATGATTCGCTGGTAGCCATGCTATTCTCAGCAAACGTAGGGAAGATCTATAGGACGGTTTTTGTGGAATTAAGAGACTATTAAGCAAGGAATACTGACTGGCAGTACATAAGTGATGAACAGAACGAAAGTAATGAAGGGTAGTCGAAATTAGAAAACTGAATGTCGTAGCTCGAAAACTGAAGATCGAAGTAGACGAGAAGGAGGAATAGGCCACATCGGGACATAAATAACACATAATGGACGACACGCAGTGGGAATAAGAAGCTTGGTTCAAATGGTTCAAATGGCTCTGAGCACTATGGGACTTCACATCTGTGGTCATCAGTCCCCTACAACTTAGAATACTTAAACCTAACTAACCTAAGGACATCACACACATCTATGTCCGAGGCACGATTCGAACCTGCGACCGTAGCGGTGACGCGGTTTCAGACTGCAGCGCCTAGAACCGCACGGCCACACCGGGCGGCTAAGAGGTTTGTAACGCTTCATGAAATTTGTTAACATCAAACATAGGCCACAACATGTGAAGGGCCTTTAATGTATGTCCAGAGCACTGATTTGTGTGGAAGTGATTCATATGCTGTGCCGCGCGGATTGGCCGCGTGGTTTGGGGCGCCGTGTCACGGATTGTGCGGCCCCTCCCACCGGAGGTTCGAGTCCTCCCTCGGGCATGTGTGTGTGTGTGTGTGTGTGTGTGTGTGTGTGTGTGTGTGTGTGTGTGTGTGGTGTGTGTTGTTATTAGCATACGTTGGTTTAAGTAGTGTGTATAGGGACCAATGACCTCAGCAGTTTGGTCCCTTAGGAAATCACACACATTTGTACACAGGCTGTGGGAAAACTAGAAGAGAATCGAAGCGACCGAGATGCGACGATACAGAAGAATGCTGTAGATAAAATGGACTGATAATGTAAGAAAAGTGGAGTTCACGGTACACCGAGGAAGATAATAGCACGTGGGTGTCACTGACTAGAAGATGGGAGAAGATGATAGAACACGTGTTCAGACATCAGCGTATGACGACTGCGGTAAAAGCTGGTGGAATATAACAAACAATCGGGGGCACTGAGCGCAAGTGCTACTCTTGTATGAAGAATTGGCGCAGAAGAGAAAATCGTGGAAGGCCGCTGCAGATATAGTCATTTAGGTGATTCCCTCACCACCACCCCCTACCCCCAAACACCACCACCAAATAAGTGCAGGCTGTCGTAGAAACGTCACGAGAAATGTGGGGGGGGGGGGGGGGTTGTAGAGGGTGTCTGCAGGAACATATCCAGCACAGGAACACTCGTCCGGAAACTTCGTTCACTGGGGCAAATATGTATTGCATTCATAAGAGAAAAGGCCTTTCCACTCAGCAGGAGGCTTCATATTCTAGTCTGGCAATCATGGCAATCAGCCGCGATCGCTGAATAATGAAATACATTACGAGACGTACAAAGTGAAGTCTGTTGCTGAAGGGTCGTGTGCCTTTGTAGGTACCAGCGCTTATAACTGAACTCTTTAGATTCTTCGGATGATGTTTCTGGACATGGGCTCCTATCCTCGATTTGTTCCTCAAGACACGCTCTACAATCCTTCGAAGTTCCTGGGACACTCTGGGTAATGGAAGAACTCAGACTAGAAGAAGACTGTCAATTGCAAGGAAAATATTTCTGGAAAAGGTAAATTTGATAACATGAAACATAATCTTTAACGCTGGACAGTCTTTACTGAAAGTATGTGAATGGAGTGGTCTGGAGTGAAACCTTAACAACAAACATTGCTGAAAGAAAAAGATATAAGCTTTTGAAATATGATGCCATACGAATACAATGACCATTATATGAGTTGAACGAATAACTAATAAGGAGATATTGAACAGAATTTCGTAAGAGAGATATATGTGGCACATGTTGATTGAACAGTTGAAATAACACATCCTGAGGCATCAGGGAACTCAGCGAACCGTAAATTTTGTAACGGAAGGTAGTGTGAGACACAGAAGAGGACTAGTAGTGGAAAGAAGTGTGTGTGTGGATGGGTGTTGGGAGGTAGAACTTTTAGGGGGAGACTAAAGTTTGAATACTGAAGGGGGTTTTAATAGCTGTGGTTCAGTGAAATGAAGGGGTTTGTCCAGAATAGACTAACGTGGAGACCCATATCTAGTCAGTTCTCGGACAGAAGACCACAACGACAACTGTGTGTGTGTGTGTGTGTGTGTGTGTGTGTGTGTGATTTTTTTTTTCCTTTATTGTCATTTTATACCTACAAAGGTAGGCCGGCAGCGGCCTAATATGCCGCTCTTCGGCCACAAGAAACATACAAGAGATAAAAACAGGAAGACATAATCTCAAAACACAGACATGGAGGACAAAAATCAGAAGACAACAGAGAATAAAAAGAATTGGAGTCGTTCACCGACGCAGCACTGTTTCAGTTTTAAAAAAACGGGCAGCACAGCACGGAACAGAGAACACTAGCACAGGTGAACGGTAGAGCAGAAAACGAAGAAACACTCGAGGCACAGACGGGACGAAAGACACGGACACTGCGGAGATGGGCTTCGGCGCTTGCAGGGGCACTGTCCACACCGAAAAGCTGGGGGCCTGCCAAGGGAAAAAACAGGGGGAGGGAAGGAGGGAGGGGGAGATAGGATGCCAGGGAGGAGGAGGGGAGAAAACGAAAAGAGGGGGGTGGAAGCCCAGGGAGAGGGGGAGGGGAGGTAAGGATGGAAGGAGGGAGAGAGGGAGGGAGAGAAGGGAGAGAGGGTGCCCACAGGAGAATGAGAGGAGAGGGGAAGGCAAGGCTCAAAGTTGGTAGGAGGGGTAGATGGAGGAGAGGAGGGCATCATCCGGGAGGGGGAGTCGGCGGAAGCCACCTTGGGAGAGGGTGTGGAGAGTGTGAAGATGGAGAGCAGGTGGGATACAGGAGTACAGGCGCGGCAGTGGGTTGGGGTGGGAGAGGATGGAAGAGACAAGCAGGTGGGGAGGATCAAGCTTGCGGGAGGTGTAGAGGTTCCGTATCCGTTGGAGGAAGAGGAGGAGGTGTGGGAAGGGGATGAGGTCATAGAGGAGCCGCGTGGGGGAAGGGAGGCGGATGCGATAGGCGAGGCGGAGTGCATGCCGTTCAAGGATTTGAAGGGATTTGTAAAAGGTAGGCGGGGCAGAGATCCAGGCGGGATGGGCATAACAGAGGATAGGGCGGATGAGAGATTTACAGGTGTGGAGGACGGTGGAGGGGTCCAGACCCCATGTGCGGCCAGAAAGGAGCTTCAGGAGGTGGAGTCGGGAGCGTGCCTTGGCTTGGATTGTCCGGAGATGAGGGGTCCAGGAGAGGCGACGGTCAAGGGTGACGCCAAGGTACTTGAGGGTGGGTGTGAGGTTAATAGGACGGCCATAATTGGTAAGATAGAAATCAAGGAGACGGAAGGAAGGGGTGGTTTTGCCTACGATGATTGCCTGGGTCTTGGAAGGATTGACCTTGAGCAACCACTGGTTACACCAAGAGGTGAACCGGTCCAGATGGGATTGGAGAAGGTGTTGGGAGCGTTGCAGGGTGGGGGCAAGGGCAAGGAAGGCGGTGTCATCAGCGTACTGGAGAAGGTGAAGGGGGGGGGTGCAGGTGGAGGCATGTCCGCCGTATAAAGAAGGTAAAGAAGAGGGGAAAGGACGGAACCTTGGGGCACACCGGCAGAGGGGTAGAAGGTGTAGGAATCAGTGTTGTGGATAGTGACATAGGAAGGGCGGTGGGAAATGAAGGAGGCGATCAGACGGACGTAGTTAATAGGAAGAGCAAAGGTTTGGAGCTTGAAGAGGAGACCAGAATGCCACACACGGTCATAGGCGCGTTCAAGGTCAAGGGAGAGGAATATGGCGGAGCGACGGGAGTTGAGTTGTTCGGAGAGGAGGTGAGTGAGGTGAAGGAGAAGGTCATCGGCAGAGAAGGATGGTCGAAAGCCACATTGGGTGGAGGGAAGGAAGCGGTGCCGGTGGAGATGCTGGTGGATGCGGCGGGTTAGAAGGGATTCCAGGACCTTGCTGAAGACCGAGGTAAGGCTTATAGGACGGTAGGAGGAGACAGCGGAAGGTGGTTTATCGGGTTTGAGGAACATCAGGATCCGGGAGGTTTTCCACAGGTCGGGGTAGAAGCCGGTGGACAAGACCACATTGTACAGCCTGGCCAGGGTGGAGAGGAAGGGGGGGTGTGTGTGAAGTGCATTCTAAATTTTCTCTTCAAGCGCGCTCGCCACAGTAATTGTCAACGTGGGGTGAATTCACTGCAAACTATAAACAGCAGGGTAGAAGTCAGTTCTGGATTATTCATTAAGAGCTTAATGCAAGGGGAGAGGAAAATAGCTAATACGTGTGTAAACCAGACCTTTTGCTGCTCGGTGCGTGCGTCTGACGCGAGCGCGCTGCAATACGACGCGCTGATGGTGACTCCCAGCGCTGCCTAGCGGACGGCAGCCGAAACAAACGGAACGCTGCGAGATCCGGCGAAAGGGGCAAAAAACACCGCCGGTTCGCTTGGCTCGCGTTCAGCGGCTTTTAGCACTCGTCGAATGTCTGCCAACTTTTTTCGACACGTTGGTTGTTTTTGTGCAACAGCTGTAAAACTGTCTAAAAGCACCGTCGCACCGTTCGTACTCGTTGGGGGAGGTGGCCGATAAAAGTTTGTAGAGTATGTATTTGGAATATTAACCCACGACGCTGCGACTTTGTTCGTGTATGTTTGTTTCACTTTGATTTACCTGAGTTGTTCACTCGCTCTCTGTGGAAGGATTGATCTATTGCATTTGGATGGACTTTTGTATCATACATAAGGGTTAGATGTTTCCATGCTCATGTATCATGAGTATAGAAAAGAATATAGGTCTAGTTAGCTTATGTTCAGGATGACAATTATTGACCTATATGGGACACAATAGTCGTAACTTCTTAACGGTTTGCGTCAGGACGTCCAAACCGGACGGCTGGACGAGGGGCACGATGGGAATTAGTATGCGAATGCGCGTTTGTTTAGCGACGAAGCGCACTTTCATTCGTAAGGGTTCGTCAATAATTAAAATTGGGGCGATTTGGGGAACTGTAACATTGGATTATGTTTTTGAAAGAGGACTCAATCACGAGTTGCTTGCAGAACTACCACCAGGCCAGTATTGATGACAAAAGGAGGGTCAGCATTGGTCGTTGATGTAGAACTCTTTATTTCAAAAATATATAAATGGCAAAATGAACGTGAGATTGAGTGAGCACAGTCACTCACCCTAAATACTAAATTGAGGAATTTGTTATTTGATTTCCTATAGTTTTTACACTATGGTGTCTACTTTTATACCTACATTGTATTTTAAGCATCGTCTACAACATAGGCATTTGGAATTCTATCAATATATATAAATTAATGACAAAGGGCATACTTCCCGTTCATATTAAAATAATGGATTCAATACATGGTTCATGCTACACGTTGGGACATGGTACCTGAAACACACGACAGAGCACACGAGCACTCTCGTTTCATGATTTAATATTAATCCTTCAGATTTTTACGTTTAAGGTTCACGTTGTGTGCATGAAACTGACACTACATTTCGTTATGTTCTCTATTTTTATTGATAAAATATTTCTAAATAATTGTCATTAAAGAACACACTGTTGCATCCAAGTCTGGTAATGAGCATATCTGTGTGGATCCCTGTAGGCAGCTACACCAACTGCGTTTTTACCTTCAGTCTGACAAGTACAATTCATTGATATGTGCAGATCTGGCAGTTTCACTGCATGTATGTATGACTCCAGAGGGCTTTAGTATCACGTATGTTGTTGTAAACGATCTCTTCAGTACGTTCTTACCTGTATAGTAGTACGTTATAGTGCAGTCTGATTATTTAATTTACGGCGTTGATTACGGTCATAAAGTGACTGAAATCGATTTGCGCCATAAATAAACATTTCTACTACAACGACAAACGCTGACGCCTCTTTTGTTGTTGAATTGTGTACTTCCAATGAACGAGGACCACAGGCCATTGCCGATCTTGGTAAAAAAAAGGAAGAGGATTGCATGTGGCAGAGAAACAAAAAGCAGAAACTTCCTGGCAGATTAAAACTGTGTGCCCGACCGAGACTCGAACTCGAGACCTTTGCCTTTCGCGGGCAAGTGCTCTACCAACTTTTTTTTATTTTTTTTTATTTTAGAGAAAATGTCCGAAACAGCCGGGAGTCGAACCTGTTCCCCTTGGCATGACATTCCGTCACGCTGACCACTTTTTTTTTTTTATTAAAGCTGAAACGGACACAATGAAATGGGTTAAGTTTGATAACGAACTACAGTTTCAACTATCGAAAGTTATTCCTGAAATTTAACTTAACTGCAGTAGGTTTAGATGTACTACGTAAGACGATTACTCGAAAATTTGTGCTCGACCGGGACTTTTTTTTTTACCTTTGCCTTTCGCGGGCACGTGTTCTACCAATTTTTTTTTTTTTTTTGAGAATGCATAAAAAAAACAAGGCTGTCATGCGCAAAAAGTTGCCAATAAAGTGAACTAAAAAGGGCCATCTTGCTCGCCGCGGTCACATTGCTAGGCGGGCGGCCAGGAACGGGCGGTCGTCATTACATTGGACATCACCAGCCACCAATCGTTGGAGCGCCCGGGGCCGCTGCACACAGTCAGAGACTGTTTCTGTTACCATAGGGGAATCGTGAAAAGATCACATCTACAAGTTAATGTCTTCTCACACCCGGCACACCCCAGCTGGGTGGTGGGTCCATGAATGACGAACCCAAATAGTTCGCAAAAAGGTTCCGGTAATCCTGTCTGTTCGTTAAGACCAGAAACTCGTCGATCATATAGTACCATAAATCGAGGACGTCTTTGTCTCCATCGCGGTATATGTAGTGTATCGCCATTCCTCGTACCCAATTAACCGCATTCATCCGGGTCATAGGGAGATAGACAGCGTCGGGATGAAAGAGTTCTTGGGGTAAAATCGAAACGTAGGGGCGGCGGAGCAGGAAAGCCAGGATCTGGCGAATCAGTTTCCAGCACTCACGCGCGGGGCCACAGTTCAGTCTATGTTGGTCCGTGTCTAACGTCGTGCAACGGGGGCACACAGGGTCGTCAATTAGGTGAATGGCATGCAGCCGTTGTCGGGTTGGAAGTTTCTCGTTAACGACCACATACCACGTCGACCGCACGAAAGTTGACAGGAACGGCGCGTGGATGGCTCGCCATACCCGTGGCCAGTCGACCGTAGGGTGGCGCCGTACAATGTCGTTATCCGGAGTCCAGTGCTGGAGAGCACTATAATAAGTCTTCGCTGTCGGATTCCGTGTCTCCGATATAACCCGCAACACATAGCTATGCTCTACGAAAAACGTTCTAATATGTGACAGCGAGGGCGATAAATGTCCAACTGGTACCGGTGGGTACAGCGTACGTGGGGCCACTTCTTCAATCAGTAGGCCGGGGAGACTGGCTGTTGGCGAAAGCCAGAGTCGCCTCATGGAACGGAGATACAGTGCCAGCGCTCTGTGCTTGACGTGAGTGAGTCCAACACCGCCTTTGTCCTAGGGTAAAGTAAGCGTAACAAAACGGATCTTGAAAACAGCACCATCGTTCACCACGTGTCCAAACACTGCCTGTATCCTGGAAGCCATCGTGTCCGTTATCGGCAGTACATGGGCGTAATGGTTAAGGTGAGAAGCCATGTACACATTGACGTATTGGGCGCGTTGCAAAATGTTCAATGATCTGAATTTATTGAGACGAGCCTCTAAACGGAGTCGTCGTAAGACCATACGATACGTAAAGGCCGCCGTGCGTTGTATTTGTCGATGGAGTGATATCCCTAAATACTTGAGCATCGGGACCTTTGTCAGAGGTACGGCCAGACCTGCAGGCATTCCTCGTCCTACCTCCATGTAGCGTGATTTCCGAAGGTTGAGCACACTGCCTGCCACCGCCCCATACTGGTGGAGCCAGGAAAACGCCGTGTGTATTTCGTCACCAGACCGTGCTAAGAACATCACATCGTCGGCGTATACACCACATCGAAAGGTTACGGAACGGAGGGTAAGTCCTTCTAAGCGTCGCCGTAGTCCGTGAAGAGCTGGTTCGAGGGCAACGGCGAAGAGAATGGCAGAAAGAGGACAACCCTGCCGGACGGACCTGTTGCCACGGACGGGGGCGGACCGACAGCCGTTGATCATAATCCTCGTGACAGCCCCATGGATCAATCGAAGCACAACAGCCGTCGTCAGACGCGGGACACCGATGTGTTCCATAACAGCACGCAGGAAACCATGGTTAACGCGGTCGAAAGCATGGTCGAAGTCCAGCGCAACAAGAGCGCCTTGGAGGCGGCAAGTTTGCATGAGCGCCACCACGTCTCTATAGGTGCTTAAAGGTGTAAACACATTAGTGTCGCCCCTGAGGCAGGTTTGATCAGTGTGAATGGCCGCCATTACCGTAGGTTTGAGCCTCTCACGGAGCATGCGTGTCAACAGCTTATAGTCAGTGTTTAGCATTGTCAACGGGCGAAAATCAAGAGGGCGACGGCCTCCGCCGGGTTTGGGCACAGGGATCAAGAGACCCTCAGTAAAGTCAGATGGTACCTGGAAATCGGCGTCCAGGAGTTCACTGTACATCCTGACCCACATTGGGCCCATGATATCAAAGAACCGCTTGTAAAATTCAAGAGGGAGGCCGTCAGGGCCAGGCGTTTTGTTGGGAGAGCCACGCAACAGAGCCTCTCGCAGTTCTTCCAAAGTCACCGCCGACAAGAGCGTAGCATCATTTTGTAGGTTCCGAGAGACTGGTAGGTCAGATAGGACTTCCCTGACCCCTACATTCATGTGGGACTCCCTCTCGTAAAGAGGTTTATATGACTGTGTGAACGCTCAGACGATACCTCATAAATTGGTAAGAGATGGAACGGATCCCCCGTGGTACACAAAAAAGGTCCGAACGCTGTTGCAGAGGCAACGGAAAAAGCATGCGAAGTTTAGAAGAACGCGAAATCCCGAAGATGGGCTAAAATTTACAGACGCGCGAAATTTGGCACGTACTTCGATGCGAGATGCCTTTAATAGGTTCCACAACGAAACATTGTCTGGAAATTTGGTAGAAAATCCGAAGAAATTCTGGTCGTATGTAAAATACACAAGCGGCAAGACGCAGTCAATACCTTCGCTGCGCAGTGCTGATGGTACTGTTATCGACGACTGTGCCGCTAAAGCGGAGTTATTGAACGCAGTTTTCCGAAATTCCTTCACCAGGGAAGACGAATGGAATATTCCAGAATTTGAAACACGAACATGTGCTAGCATGAGTTTCTTAGAAGTAGATACCTTAGGGGTTGCGAAGCAACTCAAATCGCTTAATACGGGCAAGTCTTCAGGTCCAGATTGTATACCGATTAGGTTCCTTTCAGATTACGCTGATACTATAGCTCCCAACTTAGCACTCATATACAACCGCTCGCTCACCGATAGATCTGTACCTACAGATTGGAAAATTGCGCAGGTCGCACCAGTGTTTAAGAAGGGTAGTAGGAGTAATTCATTTAACTACAGACCTATATCATTGACGTCGGTTTGCAGTAGGGTTTTGGAGCATATACTGTATTCAAACATTATGAAGCACCTCGAAGGGAACGATCTATTGACACGTAATCAGCATGGCTTCAGAAAACATCGCTCTTGTGCAACGCAGCTAGCTCTTTATTCGCACGAAGTAATGGCCGCTATCGACAGGGGATCTCAAGTTGATTCCGTATTTCTAGATTTCCGGAAAGCTTTTGACACCGTTCCTCAGAAGCGACTTCTAATCAAGCTGCGGAGCTATGGGGTATCGTCTCAGTTGTGCGACTGGATTCGTGATTTCCTGTCAGGAAGGTCGCAGTTCGTAGTAATAGACAGCAAATCATCGAGTAAAACTGAAGTGATATCAGGTGTTCCCCAGGGAAGCGTCCTGGGACCTCTACTGTTCATGATCTATATAAATGACCTGGGTGACAATCTGAGCAGTTCTCTTAGACTGTTCGCAGATGATGCTGTAATTTACCGTCTAGTAAGGTCATCCGAAGACCAGTATCAGCTGCAAAGCGATTTAGAAAAGATTGCTGTATGGTGTGTCAGGTGGCAGTTGACGCTAAATAACGAAAAGTGTGAGATGATCCACATGAGTTCCAAAAGAAATCCGTTGGAATTCGATTACTCGATAAATAGTACAATTCTCAAGGCTGTCAATTCAACTAAGTACCTGGGTGTTAAAATTACGAACAACTTCAGTTGGAAGGACCACATAGATAATATTGTCGGGAAGGCGAGCCAAAGGTTGCGTTTCATTGGCAGGACACTTAGCAGATGCAACAAGTCCACTAAAGAAACAGCTTACACTACACTCGTTCGTCCTCTGTTAGAATATTGCTGCACGGTGTGGGATCCTTACCAGGTGGGATTGACGGAGGACATCGAAAGGGTGCAAAAAAGGGCAGCTCGTTTTGTATTATCGCGTTATAGGGGAGAGAGTGTGGCAGATATGGTAAGCGAGTTGGGATGGAAGTCATTACAGCATAGACGTTTTTCGTCGCGGCGAGACCTTCTTACGAAATTTCAGTCACCAACTTTCTCTTCCGAATGCGAAAATATTTTGTTGAGCCAAACCTACATAGGTAGGAATGATCATCAAAATAAAATAAGAGAAATCAGAGCTCGAGCAGAAAGGTTTAGGTGTTCGTTTTTCCCGCTCGCTGTTCGGGAGTGGAATAGTAGAGAGATAGTATGATTGTGGTTCGATGAACCCTCTGCCAAGCACTTAAATGTGAATTGCAGAGTAGTCATGTAGATGTAGATGTGCGTCAACGCGTCGACCATCCTCCGTCTCAACCTCGGTAATGAGCTGCCTCTTGCGTCTTCGGCGTTCTTGAATGATATGGTGGAGGGAAGGTCGTTCACCACGAACATCATCAGTCGTCCTCGCTCGCACCCGCACACCCGCAAGACGTACGGCGTTGATACGAAGCAATTGTGCCTTGACGCGTTGTACTGCTGATTGTCGCTCTGGCGACGCCGGTTGTACAGCCAGTTCGCGGAGCGCAGTATAGTAAAAATCAGTAGTCGCAGTATACCAGCGCGCTCGGTCGCGTCCATAGCTGACTAATGTTCGGCACAGTGCGGGTTTTGCACACCGTAACCACCATTGAAGTACAGAACGGTAGGCGGGTAAACGCCGGTGGCAATTGCTCCATGTGGACTCGACTGCGCGTCTGCAATTTATCTCATCAAGAAGGGCCACATTGAGGCGCCACGGACCCCTACTTCGGCGGACGCGCTGGCGGGGAAGGGTGAGTGTACACACATATGCGAGGTGATCCGTGAATGCTGCCGGCCACATCTCAGCGTCGACAACGGCCGATCGTAGGCCGCGGGTGACGTAGACTCGATCCAAACGGCTCGCGGAGTGACTAGTAAAGTAGGTGTGTGCTCGACGGTCGCCGTGTTGGATGATCCAGGTGTCCAACAAGGCCAAGTCCTGTACAAGTGCCTGGAGTGCCGGGCAGGTGGTATAGTGTGGCTCCTGGTCGGATGGGTGGAGCACACAATTAAAATCACCGCCTACTACCAAGTGGTCGGTATTGCCCTGGAAGAGCGGGGCTATATCTTCGGCAAAAAAGGTGCGCCGTTCTCTCCTTTTGCCGGTGCCTGAAGGAGCATATAAGTTCACCAGACGTACTGTACCAATCGTGAGTGCGACCCCCCGGGCCGACGGTAAATAGGAGACATCAGTGGCCATTATCCCTTCCCGCAGTAGAATCGCCGTACCTCCGCCGCCCACATTTGCAGGCATAGTATAGGCGTCATATCCGTAGGCATCGAGACAGAGTCCTGATCGGACTTCTTGAAGGAAAACAACGTCCAGATCCGCAGAGCGTAACGTATCCTTCAGCATACGGGTCTTGACATCAGATGTAATGCCATTGACGTTGATCGTGGCGAGGCGGTATGTCTTGTCCATCAAGTCTTCGGGAGGTGACCATGGTATGACAGGAGGGCAGTAGTCGTGACGTGGAGCGCCGGTGACGTGGAGCGCCGGTCTTGCGAAGTGCTAGGCAGCGACGAGAGGTGCTCATGCCGCCCTAGGCGTCCGTCGCCGGCCGCGTAGACGCTGCCATCGGCATCGGTGAATCGTCTTGGTCCTGAAACGCATCCTGCAACTCCATCTCCTGCGCCCAGTCGCTCAGGGACGTTGACACCACTGGATCTCGAGAGGCAGACGGAGGCAAGGGTGCATCCCCGGTGTCGGAGCTGCGGTGATCTCCCGCATCCCCATGTGGTCCAGACCCAGCGGTAGTGGGAGAAGACGTCGAACCGTGTGAGACGATAGGGTCGCCTGTGTCGGCGCGGTGGAGCGGTTGAGGCACCTCGTCATCCAGCGGTGTCGCCTCGGGCTGTTCTACGTCGTCGGTTGTCTTGCGCCGCTTCTTATGACGCTTGGGTGATTTCTGCTTACGCTGCCGCGCCTCTGTTTCCGACGTAGGGCAAGGGGAGGACGCTGCATCCTGTGCTTCAACTTCCATCGCACCGTCGGCGAGCCGTTGTGACGGTGCGCCGGGGTCCGACGAAAGGACATCAGTAGCATCAGCACTGAAAGACGCTTGGGGCTCCGTGGAAGCTACTGCAGGGTCCTCCAAAGGTCGCACCAATACAGTGGGGTCGTCATATACAGCTGGCGTCTCCCGTCTCGCCGCCGCAACATACGTAATCGGCAGAGAGTTCGGTGTCGACGGACGAATCTGGTCGGTCGAGTGTGTCTGCACGAGACGGCGTTGCAGGCATTCGGTACGCATGTGTCCCGTCTGGAAACAACCGGAGCAGGTTCTCGGCTGACCGTCGTAAATAATTATTGCCCTGCAACCAGCGATCGTGAGATACGAAGGAATATGGCGATGCAGGTCAATACGGACTTGTCGCACCCCGTTAAAGACAGGGTAGGTGTCGAAGGTCTTCCATTTTTCGGCCGTGTGGCCGAGAACTGTTCCATAGGGTCGAAGAGCAAGGGTGACCAAATCCGCTGGAACTTCAAAAGGAAGCTCAAACACGCGCACATTTTGGATTCCCAATCCAGCACGTTCAAGCGTCACCACACCCACGTTTCCGTCTGAGTGGCAGAACCGATAACCTGCCGTCGAGCGTCTGAGAAGTTTGTCACATGCTTCGTCGTCAGTGAACTTAAGATATACGACGCTGGAGACAATAGATAAGTGGATACCGATCAGCTCGTTAGGATCAACATGTACCACATCGCGTAAAAAACGCTCTACTTCGTGGGCCTTGGGTCTAGAGTACGTAGTGTCGAACTGCAGCTTGATCGTGGCTTTCCGATACGAAAGAGCCATCGTGTGTCAGGAACGTGACGGCAATACGTAACACTAGCGCGCCGGCGCGGTAAACAACAACACACCCGGAAACGCGACACGGAGCGGCCGGGACGTACCGCACCGCTCCACAGCCAAAGGCCGACTGCGACCAACTGAGCTACCGAAGCACGACTCACGTCCGGTACTCACAGCTTTACTTCTGCCAGTATCCGTCTCCTACCTTCCAAACTTTACAGAAGCTCTTCTGCGAACCTTGCAGAACTAGCACTCCTGAAAGAAAGGATACTGCGGAGACATGGCTTAGCCACAGCCTGGGGGATGTTTCCAGAATGAGGTTTTCACTCTGCAGCGGAGTGTGCGCTGATATGAAACTTCCTGGCAGATTAAAACTGTGTGCCCGACCGAGACTCGAACTCGGGACCTTCGCCTTTCGCGGGCAAGTGCTCTACCAACTGAGCTACCGAAGCACGACTCACGTCCGGTACTCACAGCTTTACTTCTGCCAGTATCCGTCTCCTACCTTCCAAACTTTACAGAAGCTCTTCTGCGAACCTTGCAGAACTAGCACTCCTGAAAGAAAGGATACTGCGGAGACATGGCTTAGCCACAGCCTGGGGGATGTTTCCAGAATGAGATTTTCACTCTGCAGCGGAGTGTGCCCTGATATGAAACTTCCTGGCAGATTAAAACTGTGTGCCCGACCGAGACTCGAACTCGGGACCTTCGCCTTTCGCGGGCAAGTGTTCTACCAACTGAGCTACCGAAGCACGACTCACGTCCGGTACTCACAGCTTTACTTCTGCCAGTATCCGTCTCCTACCTTCCAAACTTTACAGAAGCACACTCCGCTGCAGAGTGAAAATCTCATTCTGGAAACATCCCCCAGGCTGTGGCTAAGCCATGTCTCCGCAGTATCCTTTCTTTCAGGAGTGCTAGTTCTGCAAGGTTCACAGAAGAGCTTCTGTAAAGTTTGGAAGTTAGGAGACGGATACTGGCAGAAGTAAAGCTGTGAGTACCGGACGTGAGTCGTGCTTCGGTAGCTCAGTTGTTAGAACACTTGCCCGCGAAAGGCAAAGGTCCCGAGTTCGAGTCTCGGTCGGGCACACAGTTTTAATCTGCCAGGAAGTTTCATATCAGCGCACACTCCGCTGCAGAGTGAAAATCTCATTCTGGAAACATCCCCCAGGCTGTGGCTAAGCCATGTCTCCGCAGTATCCTTTCTTTCAGGAGTGCTAGTTCTGCAAGGTTCGCAGAAGAGCTTCTGTAAAGTTTGGAAGGTAGGAGACGGATATTGGCAGAAGTAAAGCTGTGAGTACCGGAAGTGAGTCGTGCTTCGGTAGCTCAGTTGGTAGAGCACTTGCCGGCGAAAGGCAAAGGTCCCGAGTTCGAGTCTCGGTCGGGCACACAGTTTTAATCTGCCAGGAAGTTTCATATCAGCGCACACTCCGCTGCAGAGTGAAAATCTCATTCTGGAAACATCCCCCAGGCTGTGGCTAAGCCATGTCTCCGCAGTATCCTTTCTTTCAGGAGTGTTAGTTCTGCAAGGTTCGCAGAAGAGCTTCTGTAAAGTTTGGAAGGTAGGAGACGGATACTGGCAGAAGTAAAGCTGTGAGTACCGGACGTGAGTCGTGCTTCGGTAGCTCAGTTGGTAGAGCACTTGCCCGCGAAAGGCAAAGGTCCCGAGTTCGAGTCTCGGTCGGGCACACAGTTTTAATCTGCCAGGAAGTTTCATATCAGCGCAAACTCCGCTGCAGAGTGAAAATCTCATTCTGGAAACAAAAAGCCATTTTCTTAACTGTACAGACGGATCTTATCCACAACAGGATGATAATAATATTAATAATAATATTTGTCTCTAATTGCGCATTTTAGGGACTTCTACATATATAAACAATGAGATTCACAGACATAACAAGTAGCCCATATTACCAACACCAGAAAAGATTAACTTTGAAGAAAAGTTTTTTGTAAGATTCAGAAACCAACCATAAAGGAATCTTCAAACATCATACCGTATGAGGATTAAATAGAAGTCTAGAGCTGGTGTATTGGCTTTGAGACAACACTGCTGTTCCTAGAAACGTGAAATTTCGGGGGAAAACTTGCTAGGTGCCATAGGCTGCCACCTAGAGTGTGTTCTTCAGAATTGATCCTCTAACGGGTAAAAAGGGTATGAAGTACGTATTACTACACAAAATCAGTTCGTTAAGCAAAGAAAGTAAAGTAGTAATGGTAACACAGCAGTAAAATCCTCCAAAAATGATGAACAATATTGCTTATATGGAAGTATTTATAACATAGAAAGTCACACATAAATTCAATAATACAGTATAAAGCTACATGATCCTCTACCTTTACTTATCTCTGATTTGTGCTCCGTACCTCCTGTTGAATTTTCTTCCATCTAGGTAATATATTTTATATGTCAGATGCAGAAATAAGTAGGTAGACACGTAAAGCACTCACAAAGTTGGTTTTCATTGAATAACTATATAAAATTCTTTAAAGTTTGCACTTCCATTTCATTATTGGCACAAATTCATATGACTTATCTTACCAACAATACACCAGCTGTAAACTCATTCAGTATATTCAGTCTATTCTTTAGCGAATTATACAAAATGTACCTGAAAAATACTAATGAGGGATATTAATTTCATTTTCCTAATGTTCAGTGAAGTGTAGAGAGCATGACTCTAAAACTTACTTGCCATTTTACTTTTCAAAATGTAGTTGCGACACTGTAAATATCCTTTGTAACTACTACAAAGTTAATCAAGTAGTGACTTCAGATTTTGTGATTTCACACATTATGACCAAAGTGCTGCACTTATTTACTGCATGTTGCTAGTGGACTCTTTCCCATGTTCATTTCGGGCAGAGCTGAATCTGATACCATCTAGCAGTAGATATCCCCCTATATATTTTAGCATAAGCTGTGTTTTTGCTACATGTAATAAAATAATATTAGAATTACTCTGTGTCTCTTGCTTCTTATTGCTGTTAGAACAATTGTCAACCATTTCATTAACAACATATCAGTGAACAACATATCAGTGAACTGTATAGCTATGAGCTGTTTTACACAGTCACTAATTGTGAGGCTCTGGTCGAATGTGTTTACTATTGATGGAACCTAGTGTTGCAGTAACAGTGACTAAAAAATAAGATATGACTTTTATTATTATCTATTATTTGTGTAATTTTGTGGAGATGTGAAAGAAACTCAGATAAATCTGACGATTTTCTAAAAAATGTGGAACATTAAACAGAAAATGAAATACTTTTTCACTGGACATTTTTATTAAAGTTTGTAAATTTCTTCATATAAAAAGGGGCATACCCAGATCACTACTTAATCCATTTACTTTCTATCAGTAATTAAAAATAAATAGATATTATTCTATGAAAAATTATGATTCAGTATTTGTTATTTAAATTTTCCGTTCATTAACGAATCTCGAATTAAAAGTTTTAGAAAATGCTATTTTGCCGGTTTCTAACCTGTGACTTTACTGTTATAGTACTTTGTAGCTATGCTGTATTTGGGGAGGAATGTGGAATGTGGAAGGTGGATGGAGAGCCACCAGTAGAACCCATTGTTGCACTTCGCAATTAATGCCGTTATTGGTCAGCTTCCTGCAGGAAGCTATCTTCGCGTGTCACTTGATTTACAAAATCTTTGTTCTGTAAATTTAACCAAAAATTCTTATTTGATCTCAAAACTTTAAGTTACTCCTTCTCAAGTGTAAGCTATAATGTGATTTGGTTCAAATTGCTCTGAGCACTAGCGGACTTAGCAGGTATGGTCAGCAGTCCCGTAGAACTTAGAACTACTTAAAACTAACTAACCTAAGGACATCACACGACACCCAGAATATAATGTGCTTTATAAACTCTTTTTTCACTAAAGCATGTCCTATAAAGCTGACTTAAATTTTATTATAAAGCAATGTAATGGTACTTTTACTAAACAAGAAACATTCTTAAATGTCAAATGAAAAATAAATTAATCAGTGACGAGTATTCTGTGCTTTCTTCATGAGAATCCATTATTTCAGGATGTACAACTTCATTCCCATATGACCCGTATTGGTGGTTTTATAAAAGAAGTGTATAAGAACTAAAATTGTTGCAATTCTTATTACTTTGTGATTTTTGTCACTCAGTCCTTACGGGAGGGAATGGAGCAGTTTGATGGGAATGGACCCATTTTTCCTGTATTAGGTAATATTAAAAACTTGTATCTTCTTTTGTGTTAAAACTGTGAAACTGTACGTGGTATTTACTATGATTTGCCGTACTGTGATGGCTATCCAAGATGGCAGTTACGAATCCCACGAGTGATGACACTTATTTGTCATCATGTAATCAAGATAGTGACCCAAGATCAAGGTATAACCATTGTTTTTTATAGTAGGATATAATATCCAGCCGGACTTAGTAATGTGTTCGGACATTATCGATAACCCCAACTTTCCATAAGTTACTGCATCTGCTTCTGTGTTCTAACATTTGTGGATCCCGTGTCAACGGCCCCTAGTAATCCTGCAGTTGTGGACTAGGAAGACAGGCAAGTTGTCTTGCGCGAGTTCTCTATAAAAAACTGTTCGAACACTGATTCATCTCAGAGCGAAGTTCCACCCTCATGTCAGTTCTGATATTTCACCGAAAGAACTTTACAGCCCAGACACATCTCCTATGCTAACGACAACTTTACAGCCCTGACACATCTCCTATGCTAACGATAACTTTGCAGCCCTGACACATCTCCTATGCTAACGACTGACAATTCAGGGCTCGATCGTGTTGGAGTTAGTGTGCCGGATGTTGTTCTGTTGGCTATAGCTATCGTCGACGACTTATGTATTTAGGTTTCGCAATGATCTCCAATCACGTTTCCATTGTGTGTGCAGCGGATTGTTATTCCAACACGTATTATAATTAGGTACAAGGCCAAGTTTGTGGCTCCTTTCACGAATTTTTTGTCTGTTTTGATTTGCACATTAGCTCTTCCCATTACCATTACCTGTTTTGTGGTTCTTTTATCCGTTTGGTTGGTTATTCTGTTCGACACCTCCAGATATATGCTCATGTCTTTGTTCTCCACTCTCACCATTGCCTGTACAGCCGCTATGAGTAACACCCTCCGTCTCGTGGTCGTGAGAATGTCTTCTTGAATTAAGTTTACGGACTCCAACATAGACATAAATTCTTCCGGATTGGATTCCAACGCTAGCATAAATTTCTCTCTAATTTCTACAGGCAGTTTTGGCTAAAAAATCAGAAAATATCCGGAAGGGGTAGTGGGTTCAAGCCAAAAGCTTGCCTTATAAAGTTATTTATCTAAATATCAGCGGAAGATCCCATTTCTAAAAGAGAAGAGATAGTATCTTCTGCACACCAAGGGACCAGTATTTGGCGAGTAGTGCTTTCTCAAAGTCGTTGTAGGCTTTGCATGAATCATTTATTTCAGTTGCCTATAGGGCACTATCACCTTGCATATATCAGTTTACGTAAATTATCTAATGCGCCTATAAATCCTCGAATTAATACCATGGAATTTACCATCTTCTTATCTGGCGAATGTATTTGAAACTATGTATAACCATGTTCTCTTCCACTATTACTGTTGCATAAAGCAACATGGGCTGGGGTCTGTGCCCTCTCGTTTCCATGTAGTTTCATGTTGGTATGCCCGAACCATATCCCACCTTCCTGCCCCCCTCCCCCCCTCCCCATCGCAGAGATATCAAAAAATTCTTTGTTCGTGATTTCGAATGTTTCAGTTACTGTATTTCTCCACATAGAAAAATCGAATTGTATTTCTTCCTGGATCTTAAGTAATTCTTTCTTATCCCAATGTCTGTGGGAACCCGACAGACTGACAACCGCATTTTGAATTTGCACAACGATGGACTGTACTATGAAAACTACCTTAGACTTCGCTGCTGCATCAAGGTCTGTTGGGACTTGCTGCTTGTGTTTGGTAATCCGTTCCTGTATCATTTCTTCTGCGTCAATGACAACCTTTTTCACTCGCTCTGAAAGTTCGTCTACCGTTCCACCTGGGGATTCCTCCCTCTATTTCGTTCACTTCCGTTGGTGGGTTCCCTACAGCTTATGGAATTAACTCTTGAGCTTTTCTCAAGTTAATTGTTTCCTATGCTAATTCCTTCTACCTTGATTCCTATTTCTCAGTTAATTCAGTAAACCTACTAATAATTGGAGATGTATTTTGCCTAGTGGGCATCTATACCTGCTTAGTGACTACCTCCTTTTGTTTTATGGCTTATTAGGTAATCTGAGCGGTTATCTCTGAAATTTTTGTGACTACACCTGTTTCGTTTGATGCTAAAATTCTCAGTAACTGCTGCATTTCGTTTAAGGGATCCTCAATTAATGGATTAGGTACCTTGGTTGCCTTATCTCCTCAGCCGACTATTAACTAAATTTGCCGGCTCCATCGTGTGCATTGTGAGCAGTGGTATTTTCCTTAACACACAAACTACTTTCTCCTCTTTGATCACATAACAGTTTACCGCTGGCACATATATCTACACATAGAACAAAGACAATACTGATAATCACTTATTAATAATTGAACGGAAATATAGTTTCCAATCATCTGTGTCGTGAAGAATACTATTCAGAAAATAAATTGTATTACTACTACAAAGAACGACAAAGTATCTACATCAGCCTTTACCGTAGAAGATCACCTAAAAATCTGCAGATTAGTTACAGTTACGAACTATTCAAGAAAGCTAGAGTGACATGCTCCAACTTTATTTGTTCCTGCGTTGCGAAGTCCTTCTTTGATGGACCTAGCTCTGTATTAACTAAACCTATCCTGAACCCAGAGACTGTTGGCAGCATGCAACAAGAAATTGAAATCGGTAACAGTATAACACGTTATCTAACACAATGTGCTGTCACGGGAGTCAGTCTTACTTATACTTTTTATGGGCTGAGTTTGAATGTAGGTTATGCATTCGTAAAGTACCCGGATGAATTAGTACTATTACTTTTAATGTTAATAATGTTACTGCGATATTGCTTTGCTTCTTTACTATTAGTGTTTTCTTAATGAGCTTACGAAAACCATTGGGTAAAACGTTCGTTGCACTCCAGTTGCAAATTATTGAATAAAATTATTTACTATTTCAAGCATATATAAACCAGAGCTCTATAGAATTACGGACGTGGTAGGGGCTGAAGGGGTTGGAGTACGCCATGGGCAAAATGTTGCACTATCTTTCGCTGCTGGCCAACAATTGTACTACAGTATTTTAAGAGGTTAAACGAAAATTTCCGCAAACGTGTTCATCTGTAGTGCCGGCTGTAGCCGCTGATCCACTTTCCTGTTTTCCTCCGTTCCGCAAACTGAATATAATTATGAACACGGGATAAGACATTCGTAGTAACAACTCGTCGAAATAACTATCTCACCTTGATATATAGTTTGAAGAAAATATAATTAATCTATTATTTCACCTAGAACGTTTATGAATATTATTACTATCGTTCACAAACCAGACAGTGTAGATTTATTACAACTCTTTATTTGTAATCCCATATTGCTTTTTAGTCTATCTTTAGATGGATAACAATCGAGAGAGAATTCTTATGTTTATGCCAGGAGCCATGACATGAAAGAATGGGCGCATATCTAGCAATTTCAAGTCAATTGTACTGCCGCAGACAGCTGTTGCGAATTATTATCTCCGGCGCAATGCCTGACAATATTAATAAGATTTACTGCGTTTGTATTGGAATGTGTCGCAGCTGTGTGGCATGAAACGAACTTGTGATGGAAGGTAACTCCCGGTATTCGGCTTAAATTCCTGATAGGCTGTTCTTTCATCGTACCCTGCAGCGTGTTAAGTCGCATTTACTACTTCAGTTTAACTAAATCCTTCCTGTTCTGGGTCATCGCTGGACGTTTAATCTCTTTAGTGTGTTCTTTCCAGGTGTCGTCGATGCATTGGTTTGTGAACGAAGGAGCTGCTTTTTTGAGTTAATGGTAATGATTAGTAAGGACTGTCCAAAAGCGCTGCTGTGTTGGAGTTCTTTCAATTACATGACAGCTCTGTGGCGGCTAGCATTGCCCTTATCGAGTGACCTGCCGTTCAATGTGTGGAACATTATTTTCATTATACGTAAATACGTTATGGTAGCAGATTGAGCCTGATTTTTTCTTCCGTAGACGTTGTATGGATGGGTCATCACTGATGTAAATCGGTGGGAACTGTATTTTTTCCTTCGTTCTTTATTTCTTGAATTAAGTTAGTAGTTAATCTGTTAAGACAGCAACTTGAGAGTTTTAGAGCTATGATGGCATACGATTACAAAGTATAAGAACTCTTCTACAGATAATACATACAGTATTTGGTTGCCCCTATATGTGTGGTTTCTATATGTTTCTTGAGCCTATGTTTATGGCAATCTTAGGTAGTGGTGGTTAGTGTTTAACGTCCCGTCGAAAACGAGGTCATTAGAGACGGAGCACAAGCTCGGCTTAGGGAAGGATTGGGAAGGAAATCGGCCGTGCCATTTCAAAGGAACCATCCCGGCATTTGCCTGAAACGATTTAGGGAAATCACGGAAAACCTAAATCAGGATGACCGGAGACGGGATTGAACCGTCGTCCTCCCGAATGCGAGTCCAGTGTGCTAACCACTGCGCCACCTCGCTCGGTACTTAGGTACTATTAATTTATAGGTGTTTCTTTGGCTGAGGATTTTGTTTTTGTTAACTCCCATTTCCGATCATTTTCAGGAATTGTGACATTTCGTGCGTTCTAAAGTGACGCTCTAACGTATTTCTCCAGGTTATGTCTATGAGCAACATTGGTAAATGTTTATTTTCGTATGAGTCATTTTTGCCATGCCATGAGCATAGAATTTATCCGTTTCCTTTTTTTGAGCATTTCAATACATTTTTTATTATGGTATAGTTGTTTAAGACCTGTCTGTTAATTCAGTATGTCTTGTGGTTGGTTACTTACGTGTAAGTGTATGTACATACGGTTATATTTTCTGAGCGTACAAGCTGTGGAGGGAGCTTAGAGTGGAATTTTACCGCCGCAGAGCACGTGGCTGGCATTTGCTACGGTGCTATGGCGTGCGGCTAGCGTTTACGCGGTCTTTGAAAAACCCGAGCGGATACTTGGCTGGGGCGAATATGGCCGCGCATGGAAAAATTTATACGCCAGAGAAAAAATTGACAAAAACAGAACTAAGAGAGACAGAGAGGTGTGAATTGGTGCTCATGGACAGAAAAATATGTAAAACTAAATTATCTAGACGTGCTACAAAAATATATAACATTTTAAAAGTTACTGCTGTCTTAAAAATTGTAAATTTGTGAAATTTCCAAAGCTGATATCTCGGCAATGCTTCGGCCGATTAATATGAACAAAGTGTCTACGGATGTGGCTAGTACTGCTGCATCGAACGATCATAGCAGAATCTGTACCATTATTTAATGAGAGGTCGGAATATGGGATCAAGCTGAGGAAAACTGTGTTTCTGGTAATAAATAAAGAGCTGAAACTTGGGCCAGCATTTTAAAGTTTAAAGAGATAGATGAGTAATTAAGTGTATATTTTTATTTGTTTATGTGGGAAAAGCAATATCACGACACAGGAATTTTATTTGTGAAAAAACGGAGGCAGATTCAGAAAATTGGGTTTCAAATTGCTATTGTCCAGAAATTTTCCATATTTTCCAATGTTTCATATGTGTTTTTGTGTTTAATTTCTGAAAATTTATAATTATTTTGGTCCATTATTGTTTTGAGATAGGCAGTCGTTTTGATGGCAGGGGATTTAAGTTCGAGCGAAGCTAAGAGCCTGAAGCGCCGCCCGTTTGGGCGTAGTAGTGTGTTGGTAGCCACGTTCGGGTCAAGTACGTACGTAGCGACGTTCGAAAACGATCAATTTGAGCGCAACATAGTGGTTGAGGACAGCAGAAAACATTGTATTTTGTGAACTGTGAAGAGACTACCGAGTGCCTTGATCTCGACATATGAATTTTATAGCGAAGTGCTCTAGCATCAGTCATTAACGGCCGCCCTTACATAAAAGCCCCTCAGACTGCGTTTTAAGTGTTTAGTCAATATACTGCAGACATTGCTGGAAAAATAAAAATAAACTACTTGTTCAAATTATAAATCAACATGAGTGGCTCAATATTTTTTTTTAGTTTCACCGCAATAGCTGCCTACATTTTTTTCTTATAGGTTGTTTTTTATTTTTATTTTTTTTGTAACGAAAGGTTGCTGGCACCCTATGACATAAAACGTAGCCAAACATTCAGACCATCCACATCTGTGAGCCGCCCAATTAAGCAGAGTGTATATATATTCAAGCCGGAGCACGTGTGGGCTCGAGATAATTATTGTCTACAGTCTGTAGTTGCGAGTACAGTCGTAATAGGGGGGCTTGCTCGGGATTAACTTAACTGAACAGGTTCGGAAGGCAGTGCTGGATTTCATTTCAAAGTGAAGAAAAGAAACGTGTTGACGATCGCCGAGCAGTACGCTGAGTCCGCCGTCGACCACGAAAACGGGAGCTGAAGCCCGGCTGGCCTCCATACATCGACGCGCTGATATTGCCGCCGCACTCCGGAGCTCGGGCTGCTTCCGCCGCCAACTTGCAAGCCGTTCCACGCCACACTGCTCCCCAACTCGCCGCACTGCAGCCCACAACATCAGACAGCAGTCCTCACACTGCAGCAGTCTCAACAAAGCTAAATGTTGGCAGCAGGCTCATTAATTTCTCAGGTCTCTATCTCACAGCCACTTGAGGTATGGAATCCGGATTTAGAGAGATGGTGTTACAGAAGTCAGCTAGTGATGTTGAGTTTACAGGGAGTGGAAGTGATTCTCAGAGCCCACACAGACAGGGAGAAGAAGTAGAGGCTAATGTAGTGGCTATCCTTAGATGATTAACGAGCCAAATGGGGGATTTCAGAACTAATATAGGTGATATGAAAAGTTCTTTGGGGGCAAAAATTACAGAATTAAATGATCAATTGAGGGATTTATCAGAAACATATGATGAGCTAGAGGGAATTTGAATGTTGAGATTGATGCAGTTGCTGTTGAATAAAAGAGTACAGTTGAATCAGAATGACAGTTGTGTGACACAAGGAATGATGAGACACGGCAAGCTCTGATTGATATGAATCGTAAGATTGTGGCTAGTTGTGATAAAAGCAAAACTTTATTATTAGGTCAAGTGGCAGAGACAGGTAATGAGCTAAGAAAGAAAATTAACATTGTGGCTGCTGATACTGTAGCGAATAATGCAGAAATTCACAAAGTGAACAGCAGATTAAGTAATGTAGAATTATGTCGGGCTAATGGAAG
The DNA here is from genome assembly GCF_023897955.1 of Schistocerca gregaria. Lineage (NCBI taxonomy): Eukaryota > Metazoa > Arthropoda > Insecta > Orthoptera > Acrididae > Schistocerca > Schistocerca gregaria. The sequence goes on along the minus strand of NC_064923.1, from coordinate 68,262,251 downwards.
TATGGGGTGGCCTATGGTACAAGGACCCAGTGGTAAAACTGTTTGTCAGGGGAAAGCAAGTACCATGCTGTAGATTTTTTGCAGCATACAAGGATTGTTTTATTGATGGTATGAGTGACAATAGTAAAAAAACTGATAAAAAGAGTGTTGGAGGGTTCTGCTCAGACATGGGTAAATCAATGTAGAAAACAATTTAAATCATATAGTATATTTGAATAGATGCTCCTAAATAGGTATTGAAGCCAAGCGAAACGATGCTGATTACAGAAAATTTTTTAATGGGCCAGTTTACAGAGGAGATATGCAAACTGTGAAGGAATGTTGCCATTAGGAATTAAGGAAGTTGGTACATTTGATTAGGCCACTGGGAATTTTGGCTCAAATTTCTCCTGTGAGGAGAAGGTTATCCGAAAACGTACAGTGGGAACTGATACATTTTCCAAGAGATTCTATAGAAAATTTCTTCGATTTTATTGAGAGGATGGACCTGGCAATGTGCTGTAAGCCCAATTTGGGGAGTAACAATTTAGCAAATAAACAGAGGAATAATGAAGAGAAGAAATAATGTGAGTTGCTTTGATAACCACCATAATTCAAGCAGGGAAGGATATGTGAATGGTATCTGGAGAGAAAACAGAGATAGAAGTCAAAATGAAACTTGGAGGGATAGCAGGGAAGGATCTAGAGATGATGTCAGGTACCAGATAGGAGCATGTGGAAAAGGCAACAGGAGTGATGAAGGGCCCATACAGGAACAGAGAGATGGGAGAGAAGAAAGAAATGCAAGGTGACCACAGGGACAAAATTCCTTAAACTGAGGTTTGTTCTAAACAGGGTCCAATTTGGGACAATAAATCAAGCAGGAAACATGACCATGAGATGGCAAAAGAATTGTGTGAGAAATAAGAGTCTTAGGCAAAATAATGGGAGGTATTTTAATGAAAGCAAATGCAGTAGAACAAGGGAAGCGAAAGTATGGAATAAGAATTATAAGCAAACTAACTGGGGGTTTGTTGGTAATGGTAAAAATAAACAACTGAGGTAAGTAACGATTTGAGGAATGGAGATAATTATGGGTAATGATGAGATGTTTGGAGGTTGGTTTAATCGGCATGATAAGAGGAGGGCCTTTAGAAATAAAAATAACAGGAAATGTAGGAATCAGAAGGGAGAAATAAATGTTGGGGTTTTGTTAAATAAAAGGTATCACAATGTGGGAAATAATGATGCAAATACAGGGTGTTTCAAAAATGACCGGTATATTTGAAACGGCAATACAAACTAAACGAGCAGCGATAGAAATACACCGTATGTTGCAATATGCTTGGGACAACAGTACATTTTCAGGCAGACAAACTTTCGATATTACAGTAGTTACAATTGTCAACAACAGATGGCGCTGTGGTCTGGGAAACTCTATAGTACGATATTTTCTACATATCCACCATGTGTAGCAATAATATGGCGTAGTCTCTGAATGAAATTACCCGAAACCTTTGACAACGTGTCTTTCGGAATGGCTTCACATGCAGATGAGATGTACTGCTTCAGCTGTTCAATTGTTTCAGGATTCTGGCCGTACACCTGGTCTTTCAAGTGTCCCCACAGAAAGAAGTCACAGGGGTTCTTGTCTGGCGAATAGGGAGGCCAATCCACGCCGCCTCCTGTATGTTTCGGATAGCCCAAAGCAATCACACAATCATCGAAATATTCATTCAGGAAATTAAAGACGTCGGCCGTGCGATGTGGCCGGGCACCATCTTGCATAAACCACGAGGTGTTCGCAGTGTCGTCTAAGGCAGTTTGTACCGCCACAAATTCACAAAAAATGTCCAGATAGCGTGATGCAGTAATCGTTTCGGATCTGAAAAATGGGCCAATGATTCCTTTGGAAGAAATGGCGGCCCAGACCAGTACTTTTTGAGGATGCAGGGACGATGGGACTGCAACATGGGGTTTCGGTTCCCCATATGCGCCAGTTCTGTTTATTGACGAAGCCGTCCAGGTAAAAATGAGCTTCGTCAGTAAACCAAATGCTGCCCAACGCATATCGCCATCATCAATCCTGTGCACTATATCGTTAGCGAATGTCTCTCGTGCAGCAATGGTAGCGGCGCTGAGGGGTTGCCGCGTTTGAATTTTGTATGGATACAGGTGTAAACTCTGGCGCATGAGACGATACGTGGACGTTGGCGTCATTTGGACCGCAGCTGCAACAAGGCGAACGGAAACCCGAGGCCGCTGTGGGATCACCTGCTGCACTAGCTGCGCGTTGCCCTCTGTGGTGGCCATACGCGGTCACCCTACCTTTCCAGCATGTTCATCCATCACGTTCCCAGTCCGTTGAAATTTTTCAAACAGATCCTTTATTGTATCGCTTTTCGGTCCTTTGGTTACATTAAACCTCCGTTGAAAACTTCGTCTTGTTGCAACAACACTGTGTTCGTGGTGGTGGAATTCCAACACCAGAAAAATCCTCTGTTCTAAGGAATAAATCATGTTGTCCACAGCACACTTGCACGTTGTGAACAGCACATGCTTACAGCAGCAAGACGACGTACAGAATGGCGCACCCACAGACTGTGTTGCCTTCTATATCTTTCACATCACTTGCAGCGACATCTGTTGTTGAAAATTGTAACTACTGTAATTTCGAAAGTTTGTCCGCCTGAAAATGTACTGTTGTCCCAAGCATATTGCAACAAACGGTGTATTTCTATCGCTGCTCGTTTAGTTTTTATTGCCGTTTCAAATATACCAGTCATTTTTGAAACACCCTGTATTATTGGCTTAGAGATTATGTTAAGTAATGAGCAGGTATCAGCTGTGCATCCTGTGGGAGGAAGTTTGTGCTGTGACGTAGAGAGTGTGTATGTGAATAACAGCACAAATAAGCAATGTGTTGAATGCAATGGAACTTTCACCAGTGGTAAGAGGTATAAATGATGTGGCGCCCACAGTGCCTCATTCAAATATTGTTGTAGACGGAGATCTATAAGAATGTACCATATGTGCTCCAGCAGTGTGAATGTAGTAAACAGTGACCAGGCAGTAGATCCTGTATCAGAAGTTATCATGGGTAATGTTGCTGATATGCAGCCCAAGGCTGCAGAATATCTTGTTAATGTATGTGGAGGTACTAACTCCAGTAATGATAGGAAATGTACCAGTGAGACAGGCTATAATTCTTGTAACTGATGAATGAGCAGTAGTTGTGGGTGAAGTTTTTCATGTGCAGAATGGAGCTGCAGGTGTTGATATTGTGGTTGAAACTGTGAGGGATTCTGTGGATTCAAGAAAGTTTATGTATGTGGGTAATGGTAGGAGTGAAGAAGTTGGACAGACACATTTTTCAATGAAGCATTGAAGAATAAGGCAGGGAGTCATTCTGAGTCTCACGATTGGATAGCCAACAAAAAACGGTTTCAGAAGTGAGCGCCAGACTTGATTATGCCAGGCAAATACAGGATACATGTAGGGAAAGGAAGGTGTTCAAGTATGCTTACCAGGAAATAGTTAATTGGGATAAAGCTGTCATATCAGTGGATAATGGATGTGTATTTATGATGGGAAAAGATGGTATAGGTGATAATAATGCTGTGAATAGTGATACAATTACTGATGAAGGTGAGGATGTTGATGAAATCCAAAATTTCATATTGTATAATGATGAACAACAAACAGTCATGTATAAGGAGCTAAATACTGAATCGATAGAGAAAGATGAGTGTTATTATGATGCTGATGACTGGGTTAATTTGGCAAATTTGCACTAATAGTTGATACCAAAGACCTCGGGGGAAGAAAAATATAGAGCTGCTAGCAAGATAGGGGGTTTGATTGTTGTGAAATCGGGAATTGAAGAGGTCTTCGACTTAGTATTTTCAGGGGATTAGGATAGTGAATCTTTTTGTGAAGAGCTGGTGTGCACCATGACTAAAGATTGCATACTTGAGATATAGGAGGACTTGTTGGCTAGAATTGAAAAATGATGTTACTGAAAAGGTGCAGCTGATAATAACTGTTGTTGCGATGGCGTCTGTGAAACTGTTTTTGTTGATACTGGAAGTTCCATGTCTGGCGCGGTAGAGAGCTCTTATAATCAAATTAAGAAGAGGGAAACAGTGGAGTTTCGAGTCACAGTGGTGAATATTAAAAATGCTACAGGAACTTTCATTAAACCACTGAGAAGAGAGGTATTCCTAGATGTAAGCATTGGACGTGAATATTTAGTCACATATTTTTTATGGTCTCAAATTAAAGTATGAGTGTGGTGTACGAGACTGATTTCCTTAGTAAAAATGAAGCATATGTAGATTGTAAGAATCAGATGGTGGAGCTGAATACTGTTGAGCGAAGAAAAATGGCTAAATCCAAAAATTCACTCAATCATAAAAAATTTGTGGTTTGTTTGCATTTAGCACCATGCTTAATGGATTCTTTGGAAGTTGAGAAAGAGATGAAGAGTAATGTAAATAGTACAAATCGGATTTCTGAGGATGAGAAGGTAGAAATATATCAATTATTTAGTAAAAAGGAAGATGTGTTTTGTGAAAAACAAGGGAAAGTGACTTATTTTGAGTATTCACTCAAAGTTAATTCCGCATGAACCCATTAAGGTCAGGCAATACCCTAAACTACTGGCAGACAGGGTGGCACTTAGAGGATAATTTATCATGTGAATGTTAGACTTTGTATATAGTCTCTATATACTCCTTCCACCTTTCTCCTTTCCTGTCTTTGATTAGGACAGGTTTTCAATCTGATCTCTTGATATTCGTACTGGTAGTCCTCTTTTCTCCAAAGGTCTCTTTAATTTTCATGTAGGCAATAATTAAATTACCCCTAGTGATATATGCTTCTACATCCTTACATTTGTTCTCTAGCCATCCTTGCTTAACATTTTTGCACTTTCTGTCAGTCTCACATTTGAGACGTTTATTCCCTCTCGCCTGCTTCATTTACTGCATTTATGTATTTTCTCCTTTCATCAGTTACTCAATACCCATTATGTGACCCAAGGATTTATTTCTATTATCCCTTGTCTTATACCTACGTGATTCTGTCCTACCTTCACTATTTCATCTCTCAATGCTACCATGTTTCTTCCATTGTATTTCTTTCACCTGTTCTTGTCAAACGTTCCCTAATACTCTCTCCGACACTCTCTAGAGCCTCTGGTTCTTTCAGTTTATCCAGATTTCCTATTCTTAAATGCCTTCCTTTTTGCAGTTTTCTTCAATTTTACTATACAGTTCATAACCAATAAATTGTGGTAAGAGTACACATCTGACCCTGTAAATGTCTTACAATTCAAAACCCAATTCTTACTGTTACTTAACCTATTTTAAACCTTCCAATATTTGCAGGCCTCTTCTACGTATAGACCCTTTTTCGTGATTCGTAACTCAGTCTTAGTTATGATTAAGTTGCGATGTGTGCAAAATTCTACCAGTTGGTTACCTTTTTCATTCCTTACTAGCGGTCCATATTTACCTACAACTTTTCCTTCTCATCTTTCCTGCTGTCGAATTAGTCCCCCATGACTATTAAATTTTCGTCTCTCTTAATTATCTGGAAAATTTCTTTTATCGCATCATACACATTTTGCATCTCTTCATCATCTGGGGAACTTGTTGTCATATAAGCTTTTACTACTGTGGTAGGCGTAGGCTTGGTGTTTATCTTGGTTACATAATGCATTCGCAATGCTGTTCGTAGCAGCTTATCCATGTTCGTTTTTTTTCATTATTAAACCTACTCCTGCATTACTCATATTTGATACTGCATTCATAATCCTGCATTCATATGGCCAGAAATCTTGTTCCTAGTGCCACCGAACTTCAGTAATTCCCACTATACCTAACTTTATCTAAATCTAACTTATCCATATCACTTTTAAATTTTCTAACCTGTCTGCCCAATTAAGGGATCTGACATTCCACGCTCCGATCCGTATAGCACCAGTTTCGTTTCCACTGATAACGACGTCCTCCTGAGTATTCCCCGCCGAGAGATCCAAATGGGGGGACTATTTATCTCCAGAATATTTTACTAGAGAGGATGCCTGCATCATCATTTCATCATTTAACTATACACTAGAGCACATTGTGCCGCAGGGTAATTCGTATTCGCAATGTTAGCTGAAATGGATCTATGATGAAATATGTCACTTGCTGTCTTAGCATATGGAGAAGGACATATGGAACGTAAACCGTGGTATTAAGTTTTGCGTCAGTTGTATCTACACATTTCTTTATTGTTAGTCCCAGTCTCTCTCTTCGGAAGTGACGATCACACCTGTGTTACGTGTAAGTTGGCCCACTACTTCTCTTTAAAATCTGTGGAGGCCTTGGGGAGAACCATGGAATTTGGTCAGTAGAAGTTCGAGTGCTATGGCGAACCACGAGACTGAGACGACACATCACTGTTTTGCACGTCGCTTAATCGGCACCAGATCTATCAGTTGCTCGTTAACTTTCAGCCTCGACCTCATGCCAGTTATGAATTTCGTCATCAGTTTCGTATCTGTCTAACTGAAGCGCATTTTCTCTGTCGTTTTAAGTAACAACTTGGGATTTAATACTGTAAAAGAAAAAAATCGATAGAAGCTATTGCTAAGGTTTTCCTGCATATCGGTGTTAAAAGTGTAGTATCTCTACACTCTGCCAAGCGATTTATCATTGACTGCGCTTGGTACGTTCCATATACTTTCTAGAGTGGCTGTTTTATTCTTCTGCTTATAGCAGACGTAGAATTTTAAAATGTGCATCGAGCAGTGTTAGAGAACGGAATTTTTCCAGCCTATTACCAATGGCAGCCTTTCCATCAGAACTATAATTCCTTTCGTAAAATGTGGGAGGAAGACGTCATTTACTAAGAGCTCATTACACTTTTTGGTGAGTTCCTCTCCTACGATATCCCAAAGCTATTCGTAAGACTGCATCGTCCATGTACCTGATCCAGCAGATTTTCTCTTGGGAGCGGCGATGATGATATGTTGACATCCTTATTTGTTATTATGGAAATTAGTTCTTCGTTTTCACTCGATTCAATCACGATGTTATAATATTCATAACCAATAACCTGATGTATCTTGTACATCCGGTAATTAGTAAATGTCATGATGATAGGCGAAGGCATATTCCTCGATGGTCATTTGTTGAATATGTTCATTTCCACTACTATCTAGTAGCTTATTAAAAAAATTTTCCCGTTTTGTTTCTAGTATTTTATGCTGTCACTGACACCTCGCGCCGGTGGTTTAACGTCCGTTAAGGTTTCGCAGGTTTGCGCAGTTTATTGTGCTTTACAACTTTTAATTTTAATTATCTTGTCCGCTAGAACGGCTGGTAGATTGTACAGTTTACTCAATAGTGTGAAGAAGTATACCAGGAACTTCGTCCACCGGTAAGTTTTATTTCCAGCAAATTGAAGGAAGCTTTTCTCATTTGTATCTTTGCCTAGTCCGTCCACCATAGCACACTTTCTAGATACCTGTCCCATTTGACTAGAAATTTCAACCAAATCTCTTTAACTTATTGTCTAACGCGTAGTACTGACACGTTCCACTGCCACATTACATATGCTACAAATATTTTCTTTCAGGTGCGCCTGGCCTTTATATGGTAAGCGCCGCAATCAATAAAGTTTATTAGGCATATTTCACCTTATTGTAGGTTATTTAACACATTACTGGAAATGTATATTCTATCTGATCTACTGGCGCACTGCCTACTAAGGAACGTTTAACATTCGAGTGGAGATAGATTTAGACATCTTCGAGTTTTATGCTGTCTGTTCCGGTTTGTAACTACGGGAGGGAGTAACACTTGGTAGTTCTGATCTTATTTCCGTACTACACAGCATGTCTCCTCGTAGCATTAAATTTCGAAATTGCTTTACAAGAAAGACTGCGACTCTGTCTCGAAAGAATCCGCTTCTTGTTCTCAAACTGCTTGTGCCACTTATATTTTGAGAAGGAGCAGACACTCTAACATGGCAGCAACGCCCCTTGGTGGCTTCCATATTATGGGTCAATATTCAACTGTGTCTGAAATCATTAGCGTGGTCACTTTTTTTATTAAGAACAATGTCTACACCTGCGGATTGTAAATAACCCTTCAAGCATGAATGAGTTCAGTTAATGTTACCTATCGGTCTTTTACACGAATGTGTGGTCGCGTCCATTACCCAAAGTTATTTGACAAGACTTATTTGTTTTCTACGTTTTTCCGATGTGTCACTCCCATCGGTTGTTCTACGTTCATAGCAACAACATAGTGTGAAATGATTCGGCTCTCTCTTACTGTCCTCTGAATGTTCATTCTTAAACTCCATTTTAATTTTATCACCGGCTAAATTTCCAGTGGGTTACCTTGACGTTTCTCCCGTCTCATCGCATTTGCAGGGCCTTTACGCTTTTATTTATTGTAATTGCTACATGTAAATCTGGTTTGACTCTCTCTCTTAGTGACTTCGGGACACTTCGGCGCTCAGCTACCGGCGAAAATGTTAATACGCGGGAACTTTTATTCTACATGGCAGTTCTCGGATATCATCTGATCTTCAATCATTTCGAGGTACTTTGAGAACATTGTCGTCCTGTTTAAGGACCCTAATGACTGGACGCTTTTCTTAAAATCCTGTAGGTATGAAGAAAATCCATGAAGATCTGTCCGGAAGGTCTCCTTCTTAGGTCTCCATTCAGGTAATTTTCAAACAGAAAGAAGTAACATGGGTTTAGAACGGGAAGCGATGCTTCTGGCTGTTAAAGAGACATGTTGGGTCAGTTTAAACTGCGTGTCTCTCGTGTAGCATAGCTTCCGGATACGTCCCAGTCGATGAATAAAATGTTTTCATAATGATGTTTCCGTAATAAGAAAGAAAATTTTCATCTCTACAAAGGGAGACACTGACCACGAATTTAGAGATGGAGTCTCTGAGAGATCCTGACGACCCTTATTTTGTTATCATATTTATAGTTTGGGCTGTGGAATTTGTTAAAAAATTCCTTTGGGTTCTCGACTCTTATCATAAGTCAGAGGTCGATTTCAAGCCATGGATCTGTTTATAATAGACTGCTTTAGATGGAGTAATCTTTCCTCACTATTTTATATATTAAAATTTGGTACTTTGGTAGTATACAAGGCACATTGGTATTAAACGTGAAATATCCTCAAAATATTCGTCTCTTCTTACTTGTGTTTACTGTATCAGGCATCTTTGTGTGATTCAGATATCCGCATTTGTTGTCTGTCTCAGAAATTATCACCAGCATTTCGAACATACAGTGGAAATCAGATCCTCCTAGGATTCCCAGTGATATAGAAAGTGTTGTGGGGGATGGATTCGTGAACTCATCCCTGATATGAGAGCACTGTTCTACATACATTTTGCCACCTTACAAAATTGTTCTGAACTATCACAGATGAAGACCAGGTCTAAATACTTTGATGTGGGTACTTCGTTCCAGTAGAACGACTATTAAGTAATACTAATTACTTAAGGTATATATACAAATGCATTGAAAAATTACGGTATAGTTTGTCAATTTACTATTTGAAATTTCTTATTTAAGATAATCTTCTGTTGTAGATGTGGACAATAATCTGTTTATTTTTTATATTTACATTATTATAGTGATTTGGTTTTTGCGCATTTTTATCCCAGTATCCAAATGTCAGCTTTAGTATCAATGTATTATATATATGATATGCTCTCACACAAGCAGATAATATATATAAGTATTCTCGAGCTCTATTTTGGTCAATTAAAATTACTGAAAACTTCCTTTCATGCCTATGGCAATAACACAAATGATTTACTGTTCAACAGACACGTCGTATTCGTGGCACAGGTCTTATTTGACGCCATAAAAATCAGAAGCCTACGCAATAAATAAAGTCGTCTCTGATAAAGGTGGATTATTGTCGCCAGTTGCCGTAAAATTGCTAAAATATTCTTGGCTATTTTACAAGTTCCCACAGAGCTTTCAACAGGTTAGACTAGTTACTTGCAGATTGGCGAGAGCAGAAAGCGAGAAACTGATTTGCTTCCCATCAACAATGCAGTGGCAGTTCTGATGGCGACAACATATTGGTGTGGAGCCATATGTTTGGTTCACTCGTATTGTGCTGAAAGATAATTGGCAACTGTTACACAACATTTTTATCTCTCAGCTAAAATTTAAAATATTGACATATGGGACATTTTTCACTTACGTTGTATCAGTTTTACACATTCGCAACTAATTCTGCCTTTTAGCCCATTCTAGAGTGATTTTCTGCATGAAAAACAATGTTATATACGTACTATAAGAATAGAAGTCGAGAGATATGAATGTAAACTTATTGGGAAGGTATTTATCTGTAGTTGAAAAATTGTTGTACTTATTGAAATGGCAGTTTCTTTAAGTTTGTGTGTTCTATTTACATTGGTTCCCACATGCTGTTGGGTATGCTTCTCAGCTTGACATTTACAAAGTTAAAACTTATCAGAGCATAAAGCTAAGGGCAGAATTATAATTTCAATTGCTGTAACTGTATATTTATATGTGTATTTGATGAAAGTTCAAAATAGTAACTTGTAATGACGTGTAAAAAACTAAATATAATTAAAAAGCTTAAGATATATTGTGATGTAAGTTTAGGTTTTAAATTTCAGTTATTGTTTCTATGGTTTTCTATTGATTATTAACTGAAAGTGAATGAAATTATCAAGATATTTTCTATGCTACAGATATCTTTTCCACTTAATGAGGGCATCTAGATGACCTTTTAAATGACTGAACAGTTAGATTTCCTCGAACACCTTCTCTTACATAGAATAATTCAGAATATGGAGTTTTTTTAATATTTTTGTGTAAGTGTTTGATATTTAGGAGCTGTAGTGGAAAGGAACTTGTGTTAGTAACATAAATTTTAAGTGCTGTTTAAAATATACGCAAAAGGTTCCACTGGATTGCCAGGAGTATATTTTGTCTTGATCATCACCACAACGAATTTTGTATATCCCCGACTTATTCAGTTAGTCTGTTATAACTGTGATGTCTCTTAAAATATCAAAGAGCTAATATCGTTTTCAGCATGGAAGCCAATTCTGGTGACATTATTTTTAAAAGTTTTGGCTATTTTCTTAGAAAACATTCCACTATACAACACTGTCTTATATTCAGTATTTCATATTACATTCTGTCTTTCTGTAGTAGTTTCATTTGCATTTGATTTTTGATTAACATTCTGTTCCTTTCTGTCCATTTATTTATATATTGGTGATTACAAATTATTTGCTTTGGTTTAAATTTCTAATATTGCAAATTCTATGTTAATATCATCCTTATAAAGTAGAAGATTTATTAATTCTCACATCATTAAGTGAGGGTACAACATTTCTTGGATTTCTAGAAGGAATGGTTAATGCGTGCACTCAGTTTTCTATTTATTGTTGTAATCACCAAGAAATTAGTACACTTATTTACTTGATTTTCACTTGTCAATTTCACCATAAATATAAATTTTGTATTTCCTAACTTTGTCTGATATCTATTTAAATTTATAAGAAAACTTTATTTCAATGTGATTAATGAATATTTCATCCATGGTTCCTGGCATTCGCTAAAATATATGGTTGGCAGAATATATCATTTTACAAGCAAGAGTAGTTGTATGAAACTGAGTTTAGAAAGTTGAACAAACTGATGAATTTTGAAATGCAATTAGTTTATCGTGTTGAATGAAATTATTTTAATTTGTATTCGTTGTTTCATTAGTGCAAATATTTATGTAAAGGATAGTGATGTTAAAGAAATGAGTTTCATCTTAAGTTGGGTATGTTTATTTTTGATCTATTTGACTAATTCATGTGTACTTTTCATTGTCCATTGAGTTTTAAATGTATAGAACAGGTTGAAAATATGGTCAAGTTGTTTGGATTAAATATAGTAAGAGTTCTGAATCTTGTGAATAGTAGATGGGATTGACATATGAATTATATGAATTTTTGGTTACACACATATGTTTGGGGTTCTGGAGATAATAATTATGCATTATTAAGGGCTTCCTTGATTTGTACTTTACATTTAGTTGTTTGATCATTATTTTACTTAGTTCCATAATTTTTTCCAAAATAATGATGAATTTTATTCATGTATTCAATTTCTTATTACTAATATGTAATGTTTCACAGCTGTAATGATTAATACGTAATTCTGAATATTTTTACATTGGTTTGTATGGTTGTTATTTGTTTTATTGGCTCTGAATTGATTTTAACGGTATTCGAAGTAATTCTGTTTTGGTCTACAGTGGGAAACACTCCCATATCCAGTGTTACTTTTGTAATCATACTGCTTTGTGGTTTGGAACGTATATAAAATCTCAGACCTTATTTAGTACATCTAACTCTTCTTCGACGATTATATCTTCTAAATTTTCTTAACGTTCTTTAAATACACACATAAATGTTCAGTCACAGTATTTGAGAGTATTATTCCATTCTTAGCTTTACCCTTTGGTCAATGTAATAATTTTGTAAATATCAAGCTGGCATGATGTCAAACCAACAAGGCAGCCTAACTGAACCAACACAAATTTAAATATCTGTCATTTAGGGTATTCCTCTATGGCAGGTTAATGTCGATCAGAGACATAAACATTCATATAATTGCATTTGTATTTGTGGGGGTACTGTAATATATTCTCATTTACAAATAAAATCGCTAGTGAATGGCTTAAAGGCAGAAATGAATTGTGTAGCGAAAGTAAAAGAATTCACCTTCTTTCATTGTTTTGGCACCCTCTAAAATCACCATAAACGTATTATGATCCTGTGGACCGTAAATTTTAGACAAATCAAGCACTACAAGATAAATGGTCTATATACATGGGACACAGACGTATGTGCACAAACAGCTGTAGAACAGCTGTCAGTCCACTTCCGCGGACACCAGTAGGAAAATTTGCCGACCAGGAGGTGAACACTGATTGATGGCCAGCTACCAATCGTTGACAACATGGACATCAACGAATAGCCTCTTTCCTTCCATCTTCCCTTACTTCATTACTAGCCAATCATATTAGAAGGCCAATAAAAAGTCTTATAACAGTGACGTCAAACTTCTATAGTGTGTACTAAATAGAAGCACCTATCCCCAGGCAAAACCAGTAATGTCCTGCGGAAGACCGTTGCCATTCGGCTAAAACGTCGGTTTTAGTTTATTATTGTTGTTAGTTTTTATCAATGATTCGGCATAATATCCAGAATAATTTTAATCACTATTACACCGGCCGCTGAAGCCTACGTTCTTATATATACATGGTTGTTGTAGATTTCAATGTCCCCTTTTATAAAAAAACAAGGAGACCTACAAAGATCTAAAGTTATTGAAATACGCATGCCTTGATGTAGGTTGTCATTAAACATGTGTTCAACAAAGACTGATGAGTTAAATGATTTCTCTACAGAGCTCAATATATTAATGTGGCCACCTAACATTCTTTACGTGAGGAATATGTCATGGTACGTTTTCATTATGAAATGAGCCATTGTTCGTAGTGATGAGGGCAGCAATGAGACTTCACAACATGGTGTTGTTCTAGTGGGAAAGCATGCGAATGTGACTGGAAAACGAGAGGTCATGAATTCGAATTCCAGCCGAATTACAGAAATTGTCTGCTTGCATTTAATCTAGCCTTCACCTCCTAGCGGTGTGAGGAGTCGGCAGAAACGACATATGGTCCAGATTCCACATGAAACTGTAGTCTGCATTACCTTGGTTGGATAACTCGGACATATTAAAGACATGCAACACTGCAGAAGTGTATCAATTTGAAAGATCTGGCGATAGAGCTTCACGACATTAATTGCAGAATTTCGCCGTTGAAAGTCATAAAGTAACTTTAGAGAAGATACACAAGTGATCGGCTTCTTCTTTGTCACAGCTGAGGATCGATCAAGTACGTTTTCTGTAGGTGCCACAAAAGATGAAAGGTAGAAGGAAGTTTGAATTTAAAGTAGTAGTAGTAGTTGCAGTTTTATTCATTCGTGGAGATCATTCACAAGAATAGTGGGGATGTCATGGCATTATAACTTAAGAACAAAATTCACAGCTTATGTGAATGGGAATTAACACATGCAATTTAGCGATGATGAGACCAGTATTCATTGTGGCCTTACTATAAGAAACTTTTCCAGAATTCGTTTGATGTAATTTAGGGGGACTATGGAGAACCCTAATGTGGACGTCCATATGGGTGTTTGAACCTCCATTCTCTAGAATAGAAAGTCAAATGTTGAAAAACTGGGCAACATTGTTCAATTTATTCCCTGTATTAATTTCTTATTTGTTTAGATGAATTTACCACTTACGTACTTCATAATGTATAAAGGTATTGTTACACTGATCATTTATTTCTCGATAACAATTGTACACATAAAATTCTGCAACTTATTTATTTGGTATAGCATTTTTGTACGTCATATATTATGTCCCCTTAAAGACAGAAGTGACATGTACTATCTTCCGTCCTTATGCAACATATGGAGAGTGGAAATGTCCAGTGTTCAAAGCAACATTATTTCACAAAATGCTTTTCCAATGTTGATTTCACACTCTGTGTAATGCTTTATTATTTCTTACTAATAATACCCTGTGTATTTCATTAAAAGAATTTTTTGTAATGCAAGGGGAGGAGGGGGGTTAGAGGGTGGGGAGTAGAGTCTTATATTGTACGAACTACAATAACTGGCTTGGGTGAAGGTTTATTGGACACCATTCCAGCTGTATCACTGAGATAACTACAGATTGCAGTAATTATTCAGAACCTGCATGTTATTTAATTCGCTAACTCTGGTTTGCGAGTGCGAAGAATACTGACGCTCTTGAGATTTATAAAAGTTATCAGATTTGTATAGAAATAAAACCTAGATGCTAATTTCTTTAACACTTAATAATTAGTGCAATCTTAGATTTTTCAGTTACTCATCCGTTTTACTCTCAGACTTTGAAGATTTAAACAGTGAACGGAGAAAAGAACGTGTCATTGGTAAATGTTACAAAAAAACCATTCCTTTCTCATCAACACACTGACTTCTACAGTTAATTTCACAACTCTGTTAGCAAGGATGGAGATTGCCGAGTAAGAGAAAGTAATACTCAAAGATTTTTCATTAAATTTAATTTTCTTATTCTTTTGTACAACATTTTAAACTTAGAGAAAGTTTTATTGTTGAACATAGATCTACTAAACTTCTACTTAATTTCTGTACTAGCATTATCATAATTTAGCAAAATGTTGGTGTGAACGATAGAATATTTTTATTATTATTTTTATTTTCTAATTCGTCTCATTTCTTCTTGTAGTGATAGGTGATAAGGTAAGCAGTATAAATCGGTGGCATCAGAAGATCTTATCAGCTATTAGGATACGAAGAAGTTATGTGCGAAAAGTGAGACTGGTGTTTTGGTTTTCTTGACTTATGTGACATTTGGCACTTTCAATGTGTGGCATATGCATCGTTCACTTTTCTTCGAAAAAGAGATACAAGAGCTATTGTTTTCTTAGTAGTCTGTTGCATATCCCTATATTTATCTCTAGTTGAAGAGAGGCAAACTCGGATGCAGACAGAACCTGAGAAGGATTCCATGTTTAGTGGTTTCAGCTGACGCTGACTCTGCAGTCTAGTTCGTCAATTTCATAGTGGTTCGATGATTAATTCAGAGCAGTACCTCCAGAATTTCCAATGTAAAGGAACCATTGACCTACACTGAAAGTAACTGCAGTGGTGTAGCGTTGAGCACACTCTATACGTTAATGTCCGTCGTAGCTATGAAGACACGTGGCCGGCCCTTTAGTGCTGAGTATACAGTGAGCAGTCTATCGTCACAGCATGTGCTCTCGTCCCGTGCTACAGTTCCAGGTAAATATCACTTTAGTGGCAGAAAGCCCTTTACTTCCCAAATGTTAGCAACGCTGAGTCGTTTGATGTAAATGAGACAAACTGCCATACGCTTACAAGTTTTCACGTCGATTGCTCTGTCCCCACTATACGAATTTTCTCTTGGGGAACGTTATCTTGGTAACATTAATGAACAATTTGTGATAAAAGGTTTCTTGAAAATATATCGATAGTAAGCAAATTTCGGAGCTGGACCTACGAAAACTGGTACCGCATTTGGTATAAAGATATGCGCGTTTTAAGAATTTTGGGAAGTTATACCATATGGGGCAAACCAATACAACAAAATTTCCTTAACTTAAAGAAATACTAAAGGATTTTTACAGTTACATATATGAAAATGCTTATTTTACTTCTTGTTACAAATAAGAAAATTCGTGTGTCTGTATTCTGGATAGGATAGTTGCTACTCACCATAGAGTGAACATGCTGACTCGCAAATAGCAACAACAAAAAGAATTTTTCAATGTGATCTTTCGGCCAACAGGGTCTTCGTCGGAAATAGACAACATACACAAAAAAACAGCTCAAATAGTCTTTCTGTTGTGCATATGTGATACTCAGCATCTCAAATCTATATTGAGAAACTAATATCCTTTTCAAAATACGTGGTTCAGTTTTTATGGACATTTAGCGCCAAAGGCGATGTAATACGGGATGAAATGTCTTATGAAATTGCATTTTTAAAGCTCAAGATATGGATATTGGTGTTTCGCTTCCCAGTTATAAATTAAAGAAAAATACGAGTTTCACTGTTTTCTGAAACTCAACTCCTAGCCGGATGAAGTAAGGTCAGACTGATTCACTGACTAATCACAGTCCTACCCAAACCACTAAGGATATAAACTTGGAATTTGGAGAGCGTGTCTATCTAATAGTATCAGCAAGGTTTATGAAGGGATTGTTAGAAGTGCCACTAATAAAGGAGCGAAACTGGGGAACAAATGCTCATTGAAAGCATGTCGCTAGTATGGCAATTTTGAATAGAATTACGGAAATCGGTATTTGGTTTCTGAATCAGAAGTAAATTATTTGTATTCCGGCATTATTGGAAATTTAGCCACTAAGAGGGTAAACTAGTTGGTGAAAGTTCTTCAAAACGTATTTATTAGTAAAGAAATACTTAAGCATTCTAAGCTATGGTTATGAAAACTGGCAGTTGGCTTCTCAGCTAGAAATAAAGAAAAGTGTATCCTTTCGGTAATTTAACCAATAAGATGACAAAATATGGGATGAAAATTTTTAAGAAAATATTCCATTATGTTAAAACATTTTAAATTAAGTATATGGAAACTAGTAGATCACTACTTGGTTAGACAAAAAAGAAATATGTGTTAGGGGATAAAAATTTCTATTCAGATATCACCATAAGACGACAAAAGACTTCACTAACGGTAACCTCTCACTCCAGCTACCAGAACCGCTCATTTATACACTCCTGGAAATTGAAATAAGAACACCGTGAATTCATTGTCCCCGGAAGGGGAAACTTTATTGACACATTCCTGGGGTCAGATACATCACATGATCACACTGACAGAACCACAGGCACATAGACACAGGCAACAGAGCATGCACAATGTTGGCACTAGTACAGTGTATATCCACCCTTCGCAGCAATGCAGGCTGCTATTCTCCTATCGAGACGATCGTAGGGATGCTGGATGTAGTCCTGTGGAACGGCTTGCCATGCCATTTCCACCTGGCGCCTCAGTTGGACCAGCGTTCGTGCTGGACGTGCTGACGACGCTTGATCCAGTCCCAAACGTGCTCAATGGGGGACAGATCCGGAGATCTTGCTGGCCAGGGTAGTTGACTTACACCTTCTAGAGCCCGTTGGGTGGCACGGGATAAATGCGGCCGTGCATTGTCCTGTTGGAACAGCAAGTTCCCTTGCCGGTCTAGGAATGGTAGAACGATGGGTTCGATGACGGTTTGGATGTCACTATTCAGTGTCCCCTCGACGATCACCAGAGGTGTACGGCCAGTGTAGGAGATCGCTCATCACACCATGATGCTGGGTGTTGGCCCTGTGTGCCTCGGTCGTATGCAGTCCTGATTGTGGCGCTCACCTGCACGGCGCCAAACACGCATACGACCATGATTGGCACCAAGGCAGAAGCGACTCTCATCGCTGAAGACGACACGTCTCCATTCTTCCCTCCATTCACGCCTGTCGCGACACCACTGGAGGCGGGCTGCACGATGTTGGGGCGTGAGCGGAAGACGGCCTAACGGTGTGCGGGACCGTAGCCCAGCTTCATGGAGACGGTTGCGAATGATCCTCGCCGATACCCCAGGAGCAACAGTGTCCCTAATTTGCTGGGAAGTGGCGGTGCTGTCCCCTACGGTACTGCGTAGGATCCTACGGTCTTGGCGTGCATCCGTGCGTCGCTGCGGTCCGGTCCCAGTTCGACGGGCACGTGCACCTTCCGCCGACCACTGGCGACAACATCGATGTACTGTGGAGACCTCACGCCCCACGCGTTGAGCAATTCGGCGGTACGTCCACCCGGCCTCCCGCATGCCCACTATACGCCCTCGCTCAAAGTCCGTCAACTGCACATAGGGTTCACTTCCACGCTGTCGCTTCATGCTACCAGTGTTAAAGACTGCGATGGAGTTCCGTTTGCCACGGCAAACTGGCTGACACTGACGGCGGCGGTGCACAAATGCTGTGCAGCTAGCGCCATTCGACGGCCAACACCGCGTTTCCTGGTGTGTCTGCTGTGCCGTGCGTGTGATCATTGCTTGTACAGCCTTCTCGCAGTGTCCGGCGCAAGTATGGTGGGTCTGACACACCGGTGTCAATGTGTTCTTTTTTCCATTTCCAGGAGTGTACTTCTATGCCTTTAATTAGCATGGAAGGTTTAGGTGTTGCCATTTGTGAACAACATAAGAAATCGATTAAAGGAACTTATTCAACAGAGACCTCTACAGATCATACAGTCTACGCGAGCAGCGCAGCGGGCGTTACGCTGGTTTCTTATACAGGGTGAGTCACCTAACGGTACCGCTGGATATATTTCGTAAACCGCATCGAATACTGACGAATCGATTCCACAGACAGAACGTGAGAAGAGGGACTAGTGTAATTGGTTAATACAAACCATAAAAAATGCACGGAAGTATGTGTTTAACACGAACCTACGTTTCTTTAAATGGAACCAAGTTAGTTTTACTGGCACATCTGAACATATAAACGAATACGTAATCAGTGCCGTTTGTCGCATTGTAAAATGTTAATTACATCCGTAGATATTGTAACCTAACGTTGACGCTTGAGTACCACTCCACCGCTGTTCGATCGTGTGTATCGGAGAGCACCGAATTACGTAGGGATCGAAAGGGAACGGTGATAGACCATAGGTACAGAAGAGACTGGAACAGCACATAACGTCCTCATGCTAACACCTTCTTATAGGTCTTTTTCACTGATGCTCTTGTACGTTACCGTGAGGGATGAGGTACACGAACACACGTGGTTTCCGTTTTCAATTACGGAGTGGAATAGAGTGTGTCCCGACATGTCAGGCCAATAGATGTTCAATGTGGTGGCCATTATTTGCTGCACACAATTGCAATCTCTGGCGTAATTAATGTCGTACACACCGCAGTACATCTCATGTAATGTCGCTGCAGGCTGCCATAATACGTTGTTTCATATCCTCTGGGGTTGTAGGCACATCACGGTACACATTCTCTTTTAACGTACCCCACAGAAAGAAGTCCATATGTGTAAGATCAGGAGAACGGGCTGGTCAATATATGCGTTCTCCACGACCTATGAAATGCGCGTCAAACATCCTGTCAAGGGTCAGCCTAGTGTTAATTGCGGAATGTGCAGGTGCACCATCATGATGATACCACATACGTCGACGCGTTTCCAGTGGGACATTTTCGAGCAACGTTGGCAGATCATCCTGTAGAAACGTGATGTATGTTGCAGCTGTTTTTGCCCCTGCAATGAAGTGAGTACCAAGGAGGTCGTCGCCAATGATTCCTCGCGATACATGTACAGTCCACGGTCGCTGTCGCTCTACCTGTCTGAGCCAGCGAGGATTGTCCACGGACCAGTAATGCATGTTCCGTAGATTCACTGCCCCGTGGTTTGTGAAAGCCGCTTCATCGGTAAACAGGTAGAACCGCAACGCATTCTCTGTTAATGCCCATTGACAGAATAGCACTCGATGATTAAAGTCATCACCATGTAATTCATGATGTAGCGACACATGAAACGGGTGAGAGCGGTGACGATGCAGTATGCGCATGACACTACTTTGACTCAGTCCACCGGCTCTCGCAATGTCCCGTGTACTCACGTGTGGATTCATGGCAACAGCAGCTAACACACCAACTGCACCCTCTTCTCCTGTGACGGGCCTGTTACGGACCCGTTTGCGTGCTACGACCATATCTGTTGCATACAGTTGGGGGTAGATGTTTTGCAGTGTGCGCCACGTTGGATGCTCTCTGTTCGAGTACTCTTCTGCATACACCCTGCAGGCTTCACAGTTCCTACAACACTACACTGTCACAGACGTCTGGTAACACGGTGTACTACAGTTGGCCTGCATGCGGAGACGATTACAGAATAACAATAGCAGCAAACGCTACATGCGGACAGTACGACAGCTAGACCAAACCACAACAGTGCACTACAGCCACACTCGTAAACACGGTCGTCATCGTAAATATGTCCGTGCAGATGCTGCTCGCCGACCGTGGCAGGTGTTTGTTATAACACGCAACTGAACGTCGGAGGTTTCCAGCGTCATCTTTATGTTACAATATCTCCGGATGTAATTAACATTTTACAATGCAACAAACGGCACTGATTATGTATTTGTTTATATGTTCAGATGTGCTAACAAAACTAACGTGCTTCCATTTAAAAAAACGTAGGTTTGTGTTAAAAAACATACTTCCGTGCATTTTTGTATGGTTTATATTAAACAATTACACTAGCACCTCTCCTCACGTTTGGTCTGTGGAATTGGTTCGTCAGTATTTGATGTGGTTTACAAAATATATCCAGCGGTAACGTTAGGTGACTCACCCTGTATATGTACACATCATTTTGTTTTAGCTACGAGCGTTCGTTTTGTGGTTTGCCGTGTTTACATACGACCATGTGCAATCAGAGAAAAATTTTGATTCCGTAACGAAACGGTGGAGAGCCTTGTTAATGGCAGTGGAAACTTCAGCATTTCAAGCTTGGCACTAGATAGCAGCAATGGCAGATAAAGACAGGAAGAGATAATAAAGGTATGAAAATGAGAAATGAGCGCTGAGTTTTACACAGGAAGCCCCAAATGCAAGTATCAAGACCGGTTGAATGGAGGAAAATTTGGAACATAGAGAATTGAACATGTCGTGGAGGAAGATCAAAGAAATCGCGGTATTTATTACGAGGTAATTGATGACGAGATCACATACCCCCCTTCTTCCCCTCTCCCCCCCCCCCCCCCCCCTACGCCACCATGAACCATCATGAACCATGCAGCAGCGTTTTCAGTAGTTGCAAGGGAAAATGCCTCCCTTGTGGCCGAGTGGTTCTAGGCGCTTGATTCTGGAACCGCGCGTCCGCTACGGTTGCTGGTTCGACTCCTGCCTCAGGCTCATAAATGGCCGTGAGCAATATGCGACTTAACTGCAGACGTCATCAGTGTGATGTCACCGCTAGACACCACACTTGGTGGGTAGTAGCCTTTAAATCGGCCGCGGTCCGGTAGTATACGTCGGACCCGCGTGTCGCCACTATCAGTGATTGCAGACCGAGCGCCGCCACACGGTAGGTCGAGAGAGACTTCCTAGCACTCGCCCCAGTTGTATAGCCGACTTTGCTAGCGATGGTTCACTGACAAATTAAGCTCTCATTTGCCGAGACGATAGTTAGCATAGCCTTCAGCTACGTTATTTGCTACGACCTCGCAAGGCGCCAGTATCCGTAATATTGATATTGTGAATCATGTACCATAAAGAGCGACGTTCTCCATGAATGGATTAAAGTGCAGTATTCCAGCAGCTACGTCCGTTTTTCTCACTTCTAATTCCCTTGTCATGTTCCAGACCTCACGCCAGCCCGTGTGAGCTAAAACGCGTGCATATCGGCCTCCTTTAACCATACGGTTGGCTCTCCTGCCAACCACAACAATCAGTCGCCTAGAACTTAGAACTACATAAACTTAACTAACCTAAGGACATCACACACATCCATGCCCGAGGCAGGATTCGAACCTGCCACCGTAGCGGTTGCTCGGCCCCAGACTGTAGCGCCTAGAATCGCATAGACCCTCCGGCCGGCCATGCCTCAGGCATGGATGTGTGTGATGTACTTAGTTTAGTTAGGTTTAAGTAGTTCTAAGTTCTAGGGGACTGATGACCTCAGATGTTAAGTCCCATAGTGCTCAGAGCCATTTCAATCATTTGCAATGGAAACTGTCTGGAAAATTGACTAATCTTGCCTTGTAACATCAACAGAAATGGCCTTTTGCGCTGGTACTGCGAACGGCTGAAAGCTAAAGGAAACTACAGGCCATAGTTTTTCCCGAGGGCGTGGAACTCAACTTTATGATTAAATGATGATGACATTCTTTTGAGTAAAAAGTTTCAGAGGCAAAATAGTCCTCCATTCGGATCTCCGGTCGGGGACTACTGACGAGCATGTCATTGTCAGAAGAAACTAAACTGCCGTCCTAAGGAGCGGAGAGTGTAATTACAGATGTCTTAATTCTGCAGATAGGTTGGAAAATTTAAAAAGGCAAACGAATTGGTTAAAGTTAGATACAGCACGAGATAGTTAACTTCCCCTGCAGGACTAACAGGACTTCTGGTGAGGTGAATGCAGGGTTATCGATAAAAAAATATATATGTGTAATTCAGGAGTAGGTTTAATTTGATGTTGTTGTTTTGGTCTTCAGTCCTGTCACTGGTTTGATGCAGCTCTCCATGCTACTCTGTATTGAGCAAGCTTCTTCACCTCCCATTACCTACTGCAACCTACACCCTTCTGAATCTACTTAGTGTATTTATCTCTTGGTCACCCTCTACGGTTTTTACACTCCACGCTGCCCTCCAATTCTAAGTTGGTGATCCCTTGATGCCTCAGAACATGTCCTGCCAACCGATCCCTTCTTCTGGTCAAATTGTGCCACAAACTTCTCTTCTCCCCAATCTGATTCAATACTTCCTCATTAGTTATGTGATCTGCCCATCTAATCCCCAGCATTCTTCTATAGCACCACATTTCGAAAGCCTTTATTCTCTTCTTGTCCAAACTATTTATCGTCCATGTTTCACTTTCATACATGGCTACACTCCATACAAATACTTTCAGAAATTACTTCCTGCCACTTAAGTCTATACTCGATGTTAACAAATTTCTCTTCTTCAGAAACGCTTTCCTTGCCTTTGCCAGTCTACATTTTATATCCTCTGTAATTCCACCATCATCAGTTATTTTGCTCCCCAAATAGCAAAACTCCTTTACTACTTTAAATGTCTCATTTCCTGATATAATTCCCTCAGCATCACTCGACTTAATTCGACTACATTCCATTATCCTCGTTTTGCTTTTGTTCATGTTAACCTTATATCCTACTTTCAAGACACTATCCATTCCGTTCAACTGTTCTTCCAAGTCCTTGGCTGTCTCTGACAGAATTACAATGTCGTCGGCGAACCTCTAAGTTTTTATTTCTTCTCCATGGATTTTAATACCTACTCCGAATTTTTATTTTATTTCCTTCACAGCTTGCTCAATATACAGATTGAATAACATTGGGGAGAGGCTACAACCCTGTCTCACTCCCTTCCAAACCACTGCTTCCCTTTCATGTCCCTCAACTCTTATAACTGCCATCTGGTTTCTGTACAAATTGTAAATAGCCTTTCGCTCCCTGTATTTTACCGCTGCCACCCTCAGAATTTGAAAGAGAGTATTCCAGTCAACATTATAAAAGCTTTCTCTAAGTCTACAAATGCTAGAAACGTAGGTTTGTATTTTCTAAATCTAACTTCTAAGATAAGTCGTAGGGTCAGTATTGTCTCACGTGTTCCAATATTTCCACGGAATCCAAACTGATCTTCCCCGAGGTCGACTTCTACTAGTTTTTCCATTCGTCTGTACAGAATTCGCGTTAGTATTTTGCAGCTGTGACTTATTAAACTGATAATTCGGCAATTTCCACATCTTTCAACACCTGCTTTCTTTGGGATTGAAATTTATATTCTTCTTGAAGTCGGAGGGTTTTTGCCTGTTTCATACATCTTGCTCACCAGATGGTAGAGTTTTGTCAGGACTGGTTCTCCCAAGGCCGTCAGTAGTTCCAATGGAAAGTTGTCTACTCTGGGGGTCTTGTTTCGACTCAGGTCTTTCGGTGCTCTGTCAAACTCTTCACGCAGTATCGTATCTCCCATTTCATCTTCATCTACATTCTCTTCCATTTCCATAATATTGTCCTCAAGTACATCGCCATTATGTAGACCCTCTATATATTCCTTCCACCTTTCTGCTTTCCCTTCTTTGCTTACAACTGGGTTACCAGCTGAGTTCTTGATGTTGAAACAAATGGTTCTCTTTTCTCCAAAGGTCTCTTTAATTTTTCTATGCGCAGTATTTGCCTTACCCCTAGTGATATAAGCCTCTACATTCTTACATTTGTCCACTAGCCATTCCTGCTTAGCCATTTTGCACTTCCAGTCGATCTCATTTTTGAGATGTTTGTATTCCTTTTAGCCTGCTTAATTTACTGCCTGTTTATTTTTCTCCTTTCATAAATTAAATACAATATTTCTTCTGGTACTCAAGGATTTCTACTAGCCCTAGTCTTCTTACCTACTTGATTCTCTGCTGCCTTCACTACTTCATCCCTCAAAGCTACCCGTTGTACTTCTATTGTATTTCTTTCCCCCATTCCTGTCAATTGTTTCCTTATGCTCTCCCTGAAACTCAGTACAACCTGTGTTCTTTTAGTTTATCCAGGTCCCATCTCCTTAAATTCCCACCTTTTTGCAGTTTCTTCAGTTTTAATCTACAGGTCGTAATCAATAGATTGTGGCAGAGTCCACATCTGCCCCTGGAAATGTCTTACAATTTAGAACCTGGATCCTAAATCTCTGCCTTACCATTATATAATCTATCTTAAACCTGTCAGTATACCCAGGTTTCTTCCATGTGTAGTGTCTTCATTTATGAATCTTGAAGCAAGGGTTCGCTATGATTAAGTTGTGCTCTGTGCAAAATTCTACCAGGCGGCCTCCTCTATCATTTCTTAGCCCCAATCCATATTCACCTACTACGTTTCTTCTCTTTCTTTTCCTACTACCTAATTCCAGTCACCCATGACTATTAAATTTTCGTCGCCCTTCACTATCTGAATAATTTCTTTTATTTCATCATACGTTTCTTCAATTTCTTCGTCATTTGCACAGCTAGTTGGCATATAAACTTGTACTACTGTAGTAGGTGTGGTCTTCGTATCTATCTTGGCCATAATAATGCGTTCACTATGCTGTTTGTAGTAGCTTACCTGCATCCCTATTTTCCTAATCATTATTAAACCTACTCCTGCATTACCCCTATTTGATTTTGTGTTTATAACCCAGTCGTCACCTGACTAGAATTCTTGTTCCCCCTGCCACCGAATTTCACTAATTCTCACTAAATCTAACTTTAACCTATCCATTTCCCTCTTTAAATTTTCTAACCCTCCTGCCCGATTAACGGATCTGACATTCCACGCTCCCATCCGTAGAACGCCAGTTTTCTTTCTCCTGATAACGACGTCCTCCTGAGTAGTCCCCGCCCAGAGATCCGAATGGGGGACTACCACAGGAATATTTCACCCAAGAAGACGCAATCATCAT
The DNA here is from genome assembly GCF_023897955.1 of Schistocerca gregaria. Taxonomy (NCBI): domain Eukaryota; kingdom Metazoa; phylum Arthropoda; class Insecta; order Orthoptera; family Acrididae; genus Schistocerca; species Schistocerca gregaria. Next base: position 68,236,424 of record NC_064923.1, on the reverse strand, counting down.
TTATTCATACAGTAAAGTTGAATGCCCTCGGGAAAAATTACGGCCGTAGTTTCCCCTTGCTTTCAGCCTTTCGCAGTACCAGCACAGCAAGGCCGTTTTGGTTATTTTTACAGATCAGTCAATCATCCAGACTGTTGCCCTTGCAACTACTGAAAAGGTTGCTGTCCCTATTCAGGAACCACACGTTTGTCTGGCGTTTCAACAGATACCCCTCCGTTCTGATTGCACCTACGGTACGGCTATCTGTATCGCTGAGGCACGCAAGCCATCCCACAAACGGCAAGGTCCATGGTTCATGGGGGGAGGTAGGTTTAATAATGAATAAAAAATTAGATGCGCTGGTAAGCTACTATGAAAAGCATACTGTACGCCTTATTGTAGCCAAGCTAGACACTAAGTCCAGATACATCACATTAGTACACATTTACATGCCAACTATCTCCGCAGATGGTGATGAGGTGAAGAGATCGGAGAAATACATGATGACGTTGAAAAATTATTCAGTTAGTTAAGGGATACGAATATTTAATGGAGAAGAGGGACTGGAATACGATGGAAGGAAAGGGTAGAGAAGGAAAAATGGTTGGTGAATATGGACTGGGGGAAAGGAATGAAAGAGGAAGCCGCCTAGTAGAACTTCGGGCAGAGCATAATTGAAACATAGCTAACAGTTGGTTTAAATATCTTTAAAGAAGGCGGTATAAGTGGAAGAGACCTGTAGACACCGGTTTCAGGTTGATTATGTATTGGTAAGACAAAGCCTTCGGAACCAGATATTAAACTGTAAGACCTTTCCAAGGGCACATGTTTTCTCTGACCAAAATTTACTGCTTATGAACTGCAGATTAAAACTGCAAAGAACAGGAGGTTGTAGAGAGTATCAGAGCAAGAATTAGGAAGCGATTTATAAGAACAGGGGAAAGGAATACAGCAGAAGAAGAACGTGTAACTTTGAAAGATGGACTGTTGAGGGCAGCAGACGACCAATTAGGTAAAAAGACGAGGACTAGTAGTAAGCCTTGGGTAACATAAGAGAAATTGAATTTAACTGATGAGAGGAGAAAATGTTAAAATGCAGTAAATGTATCAGGCGAAAGGCACTTCAGTGTCTAAAACAAGTGCAAAATGGCTATGTAGAAATGGCTAGAGGACAAATGCAAGAATTGAGAAACAAATACAACTAGGGGAGCAGATGCCACCTACAGGAAAATTAAAGAAGCCTTTTGGAAAAGAGAGAACCATCTGCATGAATATCAAGAGCTGAGATGGAAAACCATCCCTAAGCAAAGAAGCGAAAGCTGAAAATTGGAAGGAATATAGAGAGGTTCGACACAAGGGAGATAAGCTTATAGCAACTTTACAGAAACGAAAGTGGACGTACGTGAAGATAGATTGGAAACATGATCCTGCGAGTAGAATTGACAGAGCTCCCAAGGAGCTAAGTCGAAACAGGGCCCCAGGAGTAAACGATATCCCGTTCGGACTAAAGATCAACTTTGAATAGCCAGCCATGATAAAACTCATCCACGTGGTGAGCAAGATGTATGTCGCAAGCGATATACTCTTAGACTTCAAGAAGAAGATACTAATTCCAATTACAAAGAAAGCAGATGCTGAAAGGTGTGTAAATTATAGAACTATCAGTTTATTAAGTAACATAACTAACACGAATCTTTGCTGAAGAATGGAAAACTGCTTGAAGCTGATCTCGAGGAAGATCTGTTTGGATTTGGAGAAATGCAGGAAGGCGCAAGGCGATAGCGACCCTCCGACGTCTCATAGACTATAGGTTAAGGAAAGGCTTACAGCAAGTTTTGACAACGTCTCTTTCAAATTCTAGAGGTGGCAGGAGTAAAATACAGAGAGCGGAAGGCTATTTGCAGCATCCAGATTGGAGATGTAAGGGTCAAGTTCATAATGGTAGGCAGTGGTTGGGAAAGGAGTGAGACAGGTTTGTATCCTATCACCGATAGGCTGTGTACTGAGCAAGCGGTAAAGGAAACAAATGAAAACTTTGGAGTAGGAATTGAAGTACAGGGAGAACAGATAATAAATTTGAGATTTGCCAATAACATTCTAATTTTTTCAGAGACAGCAAAGGACATGGAAGAGCAGTTGAACGGAACAGACAATGTCATGATAGTAGAGTATAATATGAACATCTAGATTAATATATGAAACAGTCATGGCCTCTGTGGCTGGTCCTGGCGGCGGTTCGAGTCCTTCCTCGGGCACCGTTGTGTGTGTTCGTCCTTAGGATAATTTAGGTTAAGTAATGTGTAAGCTTAGCGACTGATGACCTTAGCAGTTAAGTCCCATAAGATTTTTAAAAGATGTTAAGGTAGTAGATAATTTTTGCTATTAGGGAGCAAAATAACTGATCATGGTGGAAGTAGAGAGGATACAAATTGCAGACTGGGAATGGGAAGAAAAGCGTTTCTGAAGAAGAGAAATTTGTTAACATCTAATATACTTTTAAGCGTCTGGAAGTCTTTCTGAAAGTATTTGCATGGAAGTGAAATATGAAGGATAAACTGTTTAGACAAGAAGAGAATAGAAGCTTTAGAAATATGGCGAATCAGAAGAATGCTGAATATTAGATGGGTAGGTCATGCAAGTAATTGGGAGGTACTGAGTAGAATTGGTGAGAAAAGAAGTCTGTGACACGACTTGACTAGAAGGGGTGACTGGTTGGTAGGACACATTCTGACACAACCAGGGATCACTATTTTAGTACTGGAGGGAAGCGTATGGAATAAAAATATAGAGGGAGACCAAGAGGTGAATACAGTAAGTAGATTCAGAAGGGTGTAAGTTACAGTAGTTACTCGGAGATGAAGAGGCTTACACAGGATAGAATAGCATGGAGAGCCGCATCAAACCAGTCTGCGGACTGAAGATTACACCAACAACAGTGTCACTGTAGAAGTACGATGGGTTCGGACTGTGAAGAAGAGAATGCATCCTAGAAGCTTATAACGTATGTCGAGGAAGATGTGAATATGTCAAGGTATGGCTGTAGTGAAGCGTCAGACATTTTAAGACTACTTCTTCAACTATTAGTGAAGGAGCAATACTAAGAACTCCATATGTAATAATGAAATTAGAAATCAGAAAAATTAGGAGCAAAACGGAGTAAATGTCACTGAGGGCAGCCTGCAGAATGTGATCATAGCATATTTATGATCTTTAATCTTTGTACGAATTTTGTTTCTGCCAAGGACTGGCTTAACGTGTGTACAGCAAACATCAATTTCCTGAAATGTGGATAGAAACTACTGTCCAATAGAAAGAAGAAGCAAACTGCGCTCAAGGCATAAGCTAAGACGCACAGTGATGGCAACAGGACACCATACACTGATAGGGAAAAAATTGCAACACCAAAAAGTAATTAATATATAATATCGAAATGCTGGTAATTCATTCGACTGGGTAACATATTCAACTTTCTTTATTGCAATATCACAAGTAAATGTAAGCGCGAGATAAGCCTCCGCAAATATGAAGTGGTGGTACCTTAGTAACCAGTGTAGCGGCCAGCATGTTGAGTGCCATTAGGCAAACGCACATTCACGTGCCGGATGTCAGTTCGTGGGATGGAGATCCATGCATGCTGAACTTGAACGGTCAGTTAAGGGACGGTTAATGCTGTTTGTGGATGACTCTGTAGCTGTCGCCGAATGATGTCCCATATGTGTTCGACTGGAGACAGATCAGGTGTCAAGCAGGTCAGTGCAAGGTTTCTACGCTTTAGAGCGCGTTGGTTTATCACAGCGGCACTTGAGTGAGCGTTATAATGTTGGAAAACACCCCTTGCAATGCTCTTCATGACTGGCGGCACGAAAGGTCGAGTCACGAGACTGAAGTACGAATTAAGGTGCACGTGACTGCCTTCCAGGCCAAACCTCCAGGCGTAGGTCCTGTGTTTCTAGCAGGCAGTCAAGTTGGTTGCAGGCCCTAACCTTGCGTCCTTCTGAGCAACACACAGTCATCACTGGCACCCTGACAGAACCAGCTTTCATCAGCAAAAACGACAGGCATCCATCACGCCCTCCAATGAGCTCTCACTTTACACCACTGAAGTGGCAAATGGCGGTGGTTTGAGATGAGTGGAGTGCTCGCCACAGTCCGCCTACACGGAGCTGTCCTTGAAGTAACCGATGTATAACAGTCACTGTGTCACTAAGGTGCCAATCGCTGTTCGAGTTGCTGCAGCAGATGCAGTACGATGGAGACGGCTTTCGCTCTTGGTAGTTCCAAGTGGCGACTGGAGCCCGGGCTTCTTGCGACAGTACATTCTCGTGATCACCGCTGCTAGAAAGCATGTACAGTGGCTACATTCCTGACAAATCTGTCAGCCGTAGAAGGAACATACAACTCCTTGTAGCTCTACTATATGTCCTCTGTCAATCTCAGTGATCTGTTAATAATGGCGTATTTGTCGCCTGAAGGGCATTCTTGTCTAATATCAGCTCTTCACGTCCAATCTGAAAGACATCTGACGCCTATGACCATTACAGCGTGTATTTAAAGCAAACATGATTTTCATCGTTTTATTGGCTCTACTAGCGCCACTCTTATGCGACTGGCGCAAAATTTAAATAGACATCATCTTTCGGGTGTAGAAATACGCCTACTAATTTCCCTTTTATGTCGTACAGCTGCATCATCGTGTTGCGATTTCCTTTACCCTCGGTGTATTTACTACTAATTACCGTTGCTGATGACAATTATACTTTGATGGCGATGTCTAACAGTTTGGAAATATTAAGATCGGATGACTCCATGAGAAAATAACCATCGGTGACACAAACTTGGTATAGCTAAAACTTTATACCGACGGAACTGCAATGACGACTGACATTATATTGAAAGCTCACAGCAATGTACTGCATCTGTACACACAATCCTGCTTGTCTCCTTTTATTACGAATACCAAAAATATGGAGACGTTAAAGGTTTAGCTAATTATTTAAAAACATAATATATATTAATATGTAAATACCATTTATAAATTCATCTACAGCCCTACTCTACTATGCAGGCATTATTTTGCACATTACCACGCAGCACCACAAAAGAAAAATTCGGAGTAGGTATTAAAATCCACGGAGAAGAAATAAAAACACTGAGATTCGCCGATGACATTGTAATTCTGTCAGAGACCGCAAGGGACTTGGAAGAGCAGTTGAACGGAATGGACAGTGTCTTGAAAAGAGGATATAAGATGAACATCAACAAAAGCAAAACGAGGATAATGGAATGTAGTCGAATTAAGTCGGGTGATGCTGAGGGAATTAGATTAGGAAATGAGACACTTAAAGTAGTAAAGGAGTTTTGCTATTTGGGGAGCAAAATAACTGATGATGGTCGAAGTAGAGAGGATATAAAATGTAGACTGGCAATGGGAAGGAAAGCGTTTCTGAAGAAGAGAAATTTGTTAACATTGAGTATAGATTTAAGTGTCAGGAAGTCATTTCTGAAAGTATTTGTATGGAGTGTAGCCGGAAGTATTGAATCAGATTGGGGAGAAGAGAAGTTTGTGGCACAACTTGACCAGAAGAGGGAATCGGTTGGTAGGACATGTTCTGAGGCATCAAGGGATCACCAATTTAGTATTGGAGGGCAGCGTGGAGGGTAAAAGTTGTAGAGGGAGACCAAGAGATGAATACACTAACCAGATTCAGAAGGATGTAGGTTGCAGTAGGTACTGGGAGATGAAGAAGCTTACACAGGATAGAGTAGCATGGAGAGCTGCATCAAACCAGTCTCTGGACTGAAGACAACAACAACAACAACAACGCAGCTGGATCCCTCGAGGTGTGCGTTGTTAATACGCTAAGCAATGTACAGTTCAGTATAGGATTGAATTATTTTTAAGCTGTGCTGTACATATGAACCTGTATCCCACGGAAAACAAACTGTAAATGATACCTAGCTAAGAATACTTAATTCTAGTGACAGACACATACACTTAATGCTTTCTTGAATCACAAACATCAGACACAACTTTAAAACAAAATGCCCTAATATTCGAATTAAAAAGCCCCTATCTATCAGAAGTTCCTCCACAGGTCTCAGTAATGCACTAGTCTCACATCAGCATCTATCTCTACATTTACATCTATTTGATTTTATGCATTTCAAAAAGTACTTGGTAGAGGCATCGTGGTGAAACCTTCGAGCCATTTCCGTACGGATCCTCCATCGAAATGCCCGCGGGAAAAGAGGAACACTTAAATCTTTCCATGTGAGCTGAGACAACTGTTATTGTATTTCAATGGTAATATCTTCTTGTGTAGGTGGCCGCCGACAAACTATTTTGAGATTCGGAAGAGAAATTTGATGATTGACATTTCATGAGAAGATCCTGCCGCAACGGAAAACATCTACTTTCAATTATTGGCACCCCAGTTCAGATACCATGTCCGTGGCTCTCCGTCCCCTGTTTCACTACAGTACAAAAGTAGTTGCTCTTCTTTGAATTTTTTCGATCTCCTTCGTCAATCTCATCTGATATCGTCCTATACCGTCCAGCATTACTCCAGAAGAGGAGGGAACAACGTACTGTTAGCAATCTCTTTAGTAGACCTGTTGCATTTTCGAAGTGTTCGGCCAATAAATCATAATCTTTGACTTACTCTTTCCATAACCATATCTCTGTAATCGATCCAATTTAAGTTATCCATAACTGTAACATCTAATAATTCAACTGAACTCAGAACCTTGAGATTTATGTGGTTTATAGCGTTACCGAAATTAGTTGCTTCTTTTAGTACAGTCGTTGATGATTTCACGCTTTTCATTAGTTAGCGTCAATTGTCAATTTTCTCAAAATACAGATATTTTGCCTAAATCATTTGGCAAGTGGTTTTGATCATTTGATTACTTTATAAGTCTGTTAATGATAGCTGTATCCAAAGGTCTTGAAAAAATGATCTATTCGAGAGCAGCTTCACGTATCTGAGAATGTGTTTTACCAACAGAATGTCAGTTTCGTTTTCAGAAATGCTTTTCAACAGAAAAGGCTATATGAGCTTTCACTGATCAAATATTGAATGCTCTGTAGAACCAAATATTGTCCACTGGGAATTTTTTTTTATCTCTCAAAGGCTTTTCACTGTGTGAATCCAAAAGTCTTTGAGATAACCTCAAGTATTGAGGTATGAGTGGGACAATGGGCAAATGGTTCAATTCATATTTAATTGGAAGAATGCAGGAGGTTAAAATTAACTGTACACGTAGTTGGAAAAAAAATCAGCGGAGTCCTCTGACTGGAGAGGTATCAAGAATGGCATCCCACAGTATTCAGTCATGGGTTCCTTACTGTTCTTATTATACAGCAACGACTTGTCACTCTACCATGAAGATGTAAAGCAAGTTATTTTTGCTGGTGATACAAGTATGGTAATCACACCCAAAAAAAAAAAAAAATAGCTGACGATCTTTCAGAAATTTAATGAGTAGTTCTCTTGAAAATATACTCGCACCAGTTTTTGAGAAAACACAGGATGTACAGTTCTGTACAGTATATAGTATAACACCATAGATACATGCACGATTTTAACAGAAGTCTGGCGCTAAGGCAGAATATTCTGGATGCGGGCATTGGTGAGAAAGTGATTTGGAAGAAACACTGATGATCTGCTGAAACGTTTAGGTTCAGCTACTTATGCTATTAGGGTTATTGCATTTTGGTGACAGACATATCAGTAAATAAGCCTAGTATGCCTATGTTCATTCACTGCTTTCATATTTTGGGATAACTCAGTATTAAGAGAAAAAATATTCACTGCACGAAAGTATCTAATGAGAATAATAGTTGGAGCCCACCGTAGATCACCTCACAGACATTTACTTAATGAACTCGGGATATTCACAGTACCTTCGAAAAACATATACTCAGTTATGAAATTTGTTATTAGCAACCCATCCCAATTAAAAAATTATAGCAATGTGCATAGGTACAACACTAGAAGAAGGAAGTTCGATCTTCACCGTACTGTGTTATAATGCGTGAACTATGCTGCCACAAATGTCTTTGCCCATTCGCCAAATAGCATTAAAAGTCTGACAGGCAATAAACAAGCATTTAAAAATAAGTTAAAACCATTTCTGAATGATAACTTCTTATATTCAATAGATCAATTTTTAGATAGAAAGTAGTAAGAAGTAGAAATTGTAAAAAAATAGTAAAAGATGAAAGAAAAGTTATCTTAAATTGAAACGTCCCACATCATTACGACATGTCGTATTCATGATCTGCGTAACACCTAATAATGTAATTCAATGTTTGATTGCAAGCGATCTAAGATAGCTGCTCGGCTCAGATTGTCTCCTAAATCGTTTATATGGGTCACGAAGAGCGAAGGATCCCCAATACGCCCTAAGAGAGTGCCAGCTATTAACTTGTATTTGACTAGACGACTTTCCGTGAGTTACAACAAACTGCGATATTTCTGGACTGAAATCACGACTCCACATACTCCATATGTACGTAATTTGGTTAGAAGTCGCTTCTGAAGAACGATGTCAAATGCCTTCTGGAAATCTAAACATATTGAATCATTTAGAAATCCATTGTCGATAGCACTCATTACTTCGCGAGAGCAATGAGCTAGTTGTGTTTCACATGAACGATATTTTCAGAATCCGTTTTGGCATACTTTCAATCAATCGTTTTCTTCGAGTTAATTCATAATGTTCGAACACAGTATATATTTCAAAATCGTACTGGAAATCGCCATTAGTGATGTGGGTCTGTAATTCAGCACATTACTCCTGCGGCTATTCGTGAGTATTGGGGTGACCTGTGCTACTTTTCAGTCTTTTAGTAAGGGTCTATCGTCGAACAAGCGGTTGAATACTATTGCTAAGTATGGCGCTACTACGTCAGTGTATCTCAGAAGGAAACTTACTGGTATGCGATCTGGATTGGAAGAGTTGTCTTTGTTAAGTGCTTTAAGCTGCTTCAATGAACTGAGGATAACTAGTTACTCACGTTGGAACTTTTCTTAAGTCTAAATCTGGAATATTTATTTCGTTTTCTTTCATGAAGAAATCAAGTAACACCCTGTTTATTAGCTCTGGAATCTTTGCGTTTCTCACAGATTTCGAGACGGTTTTGTTGCAGAAACTGTTAAAAGTGTCTCGCATTGAAGGTCGTGCTCAGTATCAAGCCTATGTAATACATGTATAATCAGTACTTCGTAAGCCATTTGATAGTGTGTGGCGGAGGGTATTTAAGGTACTATGGAATCCCATTCGTTATTCCATTAGCGCATTGAGCATGGGAAGGATGTTTGTCGGTAAGTCTTTCTATTACCTCCGATTTCTCCAATTTTTTAACCGTTGTCATTTCGCGATCGGTTTGTGGGTGTAAATAATATGTTGTCCAATTCATCTCACAAAGTATTCTATTGAAATGTCACTACTAAACTTCTCAGTAATGCCAAATGCGTCTCTTCTAGCGTCTGCCACTGGTGTTTGTTCAGCACATCTGTAACGCCTTACCTCCGTCTAAATGATCCCGTGACGAAAACAAGGGCTCTTCGCCGGAACTTCTGTTGCTGTTCTATCAGTCCTACCTTGTAACGTTACCGGGTTGATGAACAATATTCGTAAATCGTTCGAACAAGCGCCCAGTAAGCCACTTGTTTCGTGGACAAATTAAGTTTCCTTACTATTTTTCCCAAGAAAGCTCATTATTTCGTCTTCTTTTCCTACTCTCTTGCGTATGTTGCGTTCTTTTAAGATTTACATGCTCTTTCCGTGGCTTTTTCAGCCATATCCTGACTTGTTTTGTATACCATGGAGGGATCAGTACTATCTATTGAACAATAATTTGATACATCTCTCTCAACTGCTGTCGATTCTTTTTTTCTTAAGTTGAATCACATGTTGTGTACGCTCACAGTCATATTGAAAGTTGTGCAATCTGTCTATTAGAAAGGTGTCAATCGAATTTTATTTTTTTAGTAGATATAATTTGTGTTTATTTTCGATAGATTTGGATATTACAGTATTCATTCTTACTACAACATCCTTGGGACCACTAATCCCAATTTCCATCGTAATGCTCAGCATATCCTCAGGATTATTTGTTGCTAAGAAGTCAAGTATATTATAGGAACCATTTACCAGTACACTTCGGGTCTGCTCCTGGACTCGTTAATTATATGTGGTGTCTGTTCTTTCGGACACGTCCGAAACAACGGATAGCTACTATTTTAATCGAGCAGCAACTATGAATTAAGACACAAAGGAATTAAAGACATAGGCTGAGAGTGGACATTGATTTAATTCACTTAGGAAAATTGAAATTTGCGCGGGACGCAGATTCAAACCCGTGTATCGTGGTTACTAGGCAGATGCTCTGATCACTGCGCCATCCGGAAAGAGTGGTAATCACAAGTGTAAGGTTTGCCTCCCATCAGATCCCAATTTTCAACTTATCCACTCATTACTAATGTAGTGCCCTGCCCATTATTCTCATGAATGAGAATGTGCGCGCTTCAGGCCGTCTAGCTCTGAGCTGTCCTTGAAGTAACCGATGTGTAACAGCTCGTTCTCTCGCTGTGGTGCCAACTGCTGCTCAAATTGTTGCACAGATTTACTACGAGGCACCAGAATGATACACCGAACACGATGTTCTTCTCTACTTGTTAGTTCCAGGTGGCCGTCTGGAGCCAGTTCTTCTTGCGACCACACATTCTCATGAACAATGCTGCCAGCAGTTAAGTACAGTCGTTACATTCCTGCGAAGTCTTTCTGCAACGTCGCAAAAGGAATATCCAGTAGCTTCATGTAGCCCTGCTACGCGTCCTGCTTCAAACTCGATAAGTGTTCATAATGTCTTCGTCACCTTAAAGGCACTCTTGACTAACATTAACCCACTACTTCCAATCTCAGATTAACGCTCGAGGCCGTTAGACCGTGTATTTAATGCAAATTTCATATGCATCCTCGAACTGGCGCTATTAGCGCCACTCTTAAGAGACTGGCACGAAATTTGAAGACACATCATCCAATATGTAGAAACACGCCTACGAACTACAATTTATGTAGAAGAACTAACGGTGTGGGATTTTTTTTTCTGTCGCTGTATGTTTCGGAGCTTTTTGAGGATATAGGGGCAAGTGGAAGTTTTCCCGACAAAGATAGACAGTAATTTCTGCACTGCTGAGATGTTTTTTCTCTTAAGGTATTGGCTTACTGCCGAACAGAATAGGAGGCAATTGTTCTCGAACCTCAGAACTAATCTATTTCTGATGTTAGGTACTAAATCTACGGAGAAGCTGAGGAAGCAAAGAGCGCGTTCTGTGCGTGTGTCTTACTGTTGTACGTTGTCTTGACAGTTCTCTATGAAAAGGCGTTAACAGCAATATACCGCCGTCAAAGATGGCAAGCTGATTACCAGTTCCACCTTTCTCAAGAGGATAATCTTTCCTGTTATTGTATGGTATGAAAGGACATTTTCCTTTCTTTCATACTGATTGAGAAATTTCATTTCGGTTTTAGTATTCAAGTGAAGTTACACCAAATCTGAATTTTGGAAACTGGAAGGGAATTTGTTCTGCTCTTTAGAACAGGACAAGGAAGGGATTCACTACAGTGCGAGGAGACACTTTTTCATGTTGGCTCACACTGGACGCCTAACGGGCAGATGCGGGCGAAATGAAAAGAAATGGAAATGGCACGTATTATTCTGCCAGCTTTGCGTGGGCGAATATTCATGCCATTAACGGTCGGTGTCTCTTTTGAAACTCCATGCGCAAAGCCTAAGCTGAAAGAGTTACGTTGTAAAGTTTCCTGCCACACCGTATTTATGAATTAGCTCCAGCTCTACTCCACGAAAGCTTTTCCTTGTATCTGGTTTCGGCTGCAGCACAGAGATACCCCATCTGTTCATTACACCAGCGTAGGACGCGTTAAGAACTACACTTTGCGTTTTCGTTCCATTTATTTCCTTGCTGTTGCGCAGTGTGTGTTACGTGATGTCGCGGAGAAAGTTGTTAAGACGTGTTCGCTGTTCGTTGTTACTTGAGGTGGCAAGGTTTTTAGTGGTAGTTACAATAATTTGTCGTAATTCTATGTGAAGTGCATTTAGATCTGTCGTTGTTGGTCTGACAGAGGATTGGCGCATTCATTGCGTAGTGTCTGCTTCTGAAACAAAAGAAGTTTCGTGTCATGAAACATTAATATGAAATCGAAGAAAATTTCGTAAAACTGATATATGAACAGTCGAAGAACTGACTAAAATCTCATGAAGAGTTTATTAACAATGTCACAGTCGCAGTACATATACAGGGTGGCGCACGAAATGTGTTACCAATTGTTTCTTTCACAATTTACGACGCACAATAGATATCCCCATGGGATCTCTACAGCAGTACCAGCTGAGCTTGGAAAAACAAATGAGTTACGAAATGACGTGTAATTCACGATACTGCCGCTAGGAGACTAGTAAGCAGCAATGGCTGACAATGGAAGACTGACGACACAGCAACGATCGCCAATTGTGGTACTTTTTCATGAAGCGAAAAGCCTTGTTGTGACTCTGAGGCGTTTTCGACAACAGTTTAACACACGATGGGCTCCTTGCAAGAAGACCATCAACAGTTTGTACACTAAACTTGTACAGGAACGAACAGTATTGGAAGCGAAGTGACCTCAGCCTAAGCCTGTTTGTTCACCGGAGAGTATTGAAGCGGTAAGAGTTGCTGTACAGAGAAGTCCAGGGAAATCGTGTAGAAAGGCAGCAGTGCAACTGGTAATATGCTGACGCTCCGTTCAACGCATTCTTAAAAGTGACCTCCATATGTATCCAACCAAGATGACCTCTGCACAGAAGCTCACTGAAGAACACAAGGAGCAAAGACTACTGTTTGCTCAGTGGGCGGAGGATAGGGAAGAAAATCTCAGCAACGTTTGGTTTTCAGACGAGTCGAATTTTCATTTAGACGGTGTGGTTAAAAAAAATGCACGCTTTTGGGCCACATAAAACCCACAAGTGCTTCATAAACGTCAACATTATGCTCCGAGGTTTACAGCGTGCGCAGCAATTTCCAGTCACGGACTTATTGGACCCTTTTTCTTGGAAGAAACTGTGAACAGCGAACGTTATTTGAGCATGTTTCGCAATAGCTTCATTCCACAGCTTGTTGCTGCTGTCTTGCCCTTTAACAGGCAGTGGTTCATGCAAGATGAAGCAAGGCCACATACTGCAAACACTGTGTTGGAGTTTTTACACGAGCATTTCGACATGAAGATCATTTCACTCAGGTTACCAGGTCGCTTCAATGACGGACAAAATTGGACCCCGAATAGTCCAGACCTCAAGCCATGTGACTTTTTTCTTTGAGGGTACCTAAAGGAAAAAATTTTTCCGAAACGTCCACTAGATTTAATGGAGCTCAGAAGACTTATTCTTCAAGCTTGCAGTGAAATTACGGAAGACATGTGCCGTAGGGTAATCACTAACTTTAGTGTTCGTTTGAAGGAAGTTAGGAAACGAAATGGTTGACATATTGAGCATGTTCGGAGTTAGAACAAATCTCCATGGACGACTCTTCATTATAGTATATGTTCCTTACAGATTGTATTGACAATTAAGCTTATATTCAAAAACAAAATGGTAACACACTTCGTGCGCCAGCCTGTAGTTGGTGAGTAGTTTCGGACCAGCTGGTTCATTTTCATGCCTGGCCTACCGAGGCTGTAAATATAATATGTAGCTGCGGCAAACAGTGAAAACAAATGAGGAATTATAATTTAAACAGTTTGAATGTAGCAGAATTTAACCTCCATTGATAGTATCTGATCCTAATAATAGACACCAAAATGCCAATGCACGCTTTATAAAATGTTCGCAGATGACTCTCACAATCAAATGTGTTTTTAAGCACGCCAGAATCAAACTGAGGGTAAAGACTGCTGACAACTAAACGTTCTAGCTGGGCAATGAATCCACCTTCCACCTTCTTCAGCGTTTAGGCACCAATACGTCCGATCTCCTGTGGGAATATCGCAAGAGGAACGTGGAAGAAACGGACAGGGGCCAGCGGATGAGTGGCGCTCGATGTAAGAGTGGATCGGCCGTGAGGCGTGGCGAGGCAGTACCCGCAGTGGCGATGACGTTGTGTCACGGATGCCGCAGTTGTTACCGCACCTGCCTACTAAGCCGGAGGTCCCGGGTTCGAATCCCAGTCCGGTAAACATTTTCACTCCTCGTCGACGTTTCCGCGTAACGACCCAATGCAGCTGACAACAATGACCCCTCTCCTTTCCTTTCTTCCGTCTCCACTTTAAATCTACGAATACTGCCAACAGTAGCAGCCAACTTTCGCCGGCGTTAGTGCCACTCTTGACGTTCAAGCACACATCGGTAACCAGAAGCTCCGTCACGTTTTAAATATGGATACGGCGAAAAACTGTTATTAATCTTTTCATCAATGTGGGGAACGACAAAGGCAAATGTAGAAAAGTACACAAGTGCTTATAATAGATTCGTGGCTACACGTTACATATATGAACGTAACACAAGCGTTTCATGCGCAAGTCCACTTTCAAGGCTACTGGGCGCATCAAATTAAATAAGAAGCACCGCAGCGTCTTTATTAAGCAGACATAATCAATATAAAATACAACAAGAAATAAATGAATCAAACCACATTTGTTGCTCCAATAGAGATTTGGATGATACGTACAGACGGTTATCATCTAAAAGCTTAGATACATAAAACATTTAGAGCAATACACATTGCTTAGGGAGTACGTTATGCAATAAACAGTTACGTACTGCTACTAAAACAGCGTCACATAGCACCGAATCGTTGCAGCTCTTCACACGCGACGACACTGAAATCACATTTCCCTGTGTCATAATGCGTATGTGTTTCTGCGAATTCTCTTGTGATAAATTACAGAGAACGAATATTGAATTTAGTTGGTTGGTTTGTGGGATTGAAGGGACCGGACTACAAGGGCCATCGTTCCCACAAGGAATAAAAACAAACAATAGAGACGATAAGAGACGATACAGCACAAGGAAGACACAGACAGACCAGGCAAAAGGAAATAAAACCACACCGCGTGTGACAGTGGTTGGCCAAGCATAGAAACAAAAAACGAAAAGCCACCCACCAAGAAATGCACAAAAACCCTCAGTCTAAAATCGTAGGCCAAATGTCAGACTCAACACAGAAACAGGACAAACACTTAGACCAACTGACAGAAACCCACTGCACCAATGAAGCTCAAAACTAAATCTAGCATCGCAACGTCATCTGATAAAAGTGCAGGAAGCGTATCAGGAAGCGCAAACGTCTGCCTGAGTGGAGTTAACAGCGGGAAGTGCAACAAGATGTGGGCCACAGTCAAAGCTGATCCGCAGCGACATAGAATAAATAGCTGCGTGTCATCCAGGTGTGGCTAATGCGCAGCCGGCAGAGGACAACACAGTCCTTGCGGGAGACCCGCAAGAAGGTGCGAGACGCACCAGTAGCCTCTTTGATGGTCCAAAGATTGTTGGGTGAAGCAAGGGTGCACCATTCTTCACCCCAGGTGCGAAGTACCTTCTGTCGCAAAACTGACCTGAGGTCACTCTCCGAAAGGCCAATCTCCAAGGCTGGTGGGCAGCGTGTCAACACGTTCATTTCCCGGGATCCTGACATGACCGGGTTCCACACAAAGACCACAGAGCGGCCACAACGGCCAAGAGTAGCGATGGTCTAGCGGTTCTAGGCGCCCAGTCCGGAACCGCACGACTGCTGCGCTCGCAAGTTCGAATCCTGCCTCGGGCATGGATGTGTGAGTTGTCCTTAGGTTAATTAGGTTTAAGTAGTTCTAAGTTATAGGGGACTGATGACCACAGATGTTAAGTCCCATAGAGCTCAGAGCCATTTGAGGGCAAGAGTATGGAGGGATTGCTGAGTAGCCATCACCAGACGAGAGCGAGGGTAACTCTGGTCGATAGCTCGTAAATCGCTCAGGGAGTCACTACAGATAACGAAGGTCTCACCTGAGAAGGAGCGGATATGCTGTAGGGCGCGAGAGATGGCGACCAGCTCGGCAGTGAAAATACTGCAGCCAGTCGGCAATGAGTGTAATTCAAAATGATCTCCTAGAGTAAGAGCATAACTGACACGACCAGCAACCATCGTACCGTCACAGCCTTCAAACGCGGCAAGGATTGAGAGAAAGGGGTGGCGGGGGGCCTCAGGAGGGACTCAGTCCTCCGGGCACTGTGCCAAACCGAGCCGAAGGCATGAGCGGGGTTCACACCACGGGGGTATATGCAGAGGGGCCCAGAACAGAGGTGGAAGAGGGAAAGCGCCAAGCCCAGAGAGAAGAGCTCTGTCGTGAACCACATTCGTGTACCATGACCGGGGCCGCCGTTCCGGAAGATGGACGAGTATCGAAGTATAGATAATGAAACATTTTACCAAATTTTGCACTGTTTTCATACAGTGCCTCCACGAATTACGACAGCTGTGAAATGGAAACATCATGATCTGAGCATAATACTTGCCGGATACACTTATGTGCAATGGGATCCATGACAAAGCGCTCTCCTGCGGAACATTGTGTCCATTTCAGAGATCATGATTTGGATTTTTGTAAATTTTGCGGTAAGATCTTATGGGAACAAACTGCCGTGGTTATCGGTCCCCAAGCTTACACACTACTCAATCTAACTTAAACTAACTTACGCTATGGACGACACACATACACCCATGCCCGAGGGAGGACTCGAACCTTCGACAGAGGGAGCCGCGCGGACCGTGACAAGGCATCTGAGACCGAACGGTTACCCTGCGCGGCTCATGACTTGATATATTTGCTTGCTTGATATGCTTATCTAATCACACGCTACATTCAGGTGATATCGACTAAAAAGCGATCACAGCCGAAACATAGAGCTACGCCTCATACTCTGCGTCATAGGTTCCAGTTTTGACCCAGAAACTACTTTTTTTCTTCTCCTCAGAATATCATAAAATCACGAAAGGCTCATTTCGGCTCTAAAAATGTGTAAGCCATACTCATCGACCACAAAATGCTTTCGTTCTGTAGAGTCAACTTCAGTCCAGCGTTCAAACACAGGTTTAGTATTTTACTGCCTTCTGCATGATTATTGGTAAGTTATACTATTACAGTATGCATGTGATTGGTAACTAAAAGGCTGAGACGGTATACCCCTTGTTTGTATTTATCGTATAAGGTGACGAGGAATACGTGTAGTTTAATGTATTATAAATCTGGAAGCCAGCTTCCACTCAGGAGGTGGTGCTATGTAGACTTCTAGATAGAAGAATTGGATCACTAGTTTCCTGAATACTATTATCATCTTCTTCACATTCATCGTCATCCACCTCATCTCCAACCTGTATATCTTCCTGTAACGTATGCAACAGCGTCATTCTCATAACAATTTCCAAAAGTTCATTCAGTATCACTGTCATTCTGATACATATCTTCTAAAAGTTGCTTGAGCTTGCTAAAAAAATGGTTCAAATGGCTCTAAGCACTATAGGACTTAACATCTGAGGTCATCAGTCCCCTAGACTTAGAACTACTTAAACCTAACTAACCTAGCAACATCACACACATCCATGCCCGAAGAAGGATTCGAGCCTGCGACCGTAGCATCACCGCGGTTCCCGACTGAAACGCCTAGAACCGCTCGGCCGCTTGAGCTGGTAGCCACTTTCAATGTATATATCGTGATACATTATGAATAATATATGGTACAACGACTTACTTTCACAAAACGTAATTT
The DNA here is from genome assembly GCF_023897955.1 of Schistocerca gregaria. NCBI lineage: Eukaryota > Metazoa > Arthropoda > Insecta > Orthoptera > Acrididae > Schistocerca > Schistocerca gregaria. The sequence goes on along the minus strand of NC_064923.1, from coordinate 68,218,642 downwards.
ATACTGCTGAAATATAATCAAATTATTGTAATACCAGCTGTGATATAACAGTTAATATTTTGCCCAGTGGTCATAAAAAGACCTTAAAAAGTTCACTGGAGGATGGGAACACAATGTGCACGTTAACACTGTTTCTTTGTAGTTAAAAGACCGCAGACACCAAGCAGAAGTGACATGCTTTCAGTTTGTATTTATGTATTTGTCAGAAGGAACATTGTGACAACAGAGGTATAAACTGAAATCTTGACGGAATGGAAAAGTGAACAACACATGATTATTGGCGAAGTAATGTCACAATTCTTGCGCCGGGCCTAGACCCCCGTATTAGTCAAAATAGATGACTTCAGTCAGGTGCGTTTTACATGCACAGGGGTTGAATGAGGCTAAAGATGTATCCCTTTAGACGTGATATAGCTTACAATGAAGGAGGAAATTAAATCTCGTCATACGACCAGTACAATGATGAAAAACCTAGCAGTAGTTTTATTAAATGATAAATGAAACCCAAATATAATGAAACACATATTACTACACAGCATAATAAAATAATTCAATGTTAGAGGTCATATCCCTTGTTTCTGCTCTCAGGAGAAGAAGGATATTTATAATACAACTCCTTTCTACTAAGAATATTTCTTTTGTAAAAGGGTTCTTGACTGTGGATTCGGCAATGATTATTGAAGATTTTCACCAAAACTTAAAGATGGGGGTTCATGCATCAAAACCGAACACTTCACCCACGTAGTATATTACTAGGATTTTGCCAGCGCACTTCACTACTGCCCATTCACCCATAGGTACCTCCACAACAGCATTTAAATCCGAATCATTCCCTCCTACTACTTCTTTTCCACAGAATACCATGTTACAATTTCCTCTTCCTCGACTTGTATCATGTATTCATTCAAAGTGTTGTTGGAGTAGTCGTCATCAGAATCTCTGATGCAGCACCAACTATCGTCTGATTCCGGTGATTTTCCGTAATTTGTCTCTTTTTTGTGTTACTTCTATGACAATCAGCAATCTTCTAATTGGTCGTCCTATTGGTCTCATTTTTAATAGTTTCTGAACTTTCCGGTCTTGTTTCAACATTTCGGGTGCTTCTTTTTCCTTTTGTCATTTCATCTGAGGTTATTACCTCAGATCCTTTGGTTACTCTCTTCTTCTCTTCTGCATAAGACATCTTATGGCTGTGAATTGCTTCTAAAATTAAGTGATGAAATATTTTTCTTTGCCCTAAACTGATAGATTGGTTTAGGTCGGATTGACTGCTGCAAAAGTAAGAGCTAAGGTATATATAATCGTCAATGGAAGAGGTGATTGATACCTGTGAAAATATTTTTTGGTGCTCTACTTTCGAACTGTGAAGGACTTTAAGATCGAAAATGTCACCCCACACACATACTTTTTGAGAGGGTAAATACTTTAAAACACTGCCTGGATAACACATGGGTCCAGATTCACCAACAGACGACTTAATATCTTAATAAATTCTCTTTTTGGTAGCTTCTGAGCAATGTGATGTTTTTGCCACTTACTGAGCTCTCTGTTCCACGCAATACTCACAGATTTCATCACACCTAAGTTCAATGGCTGGAGAAGGTGTGATGTATGAGAAGGCAAAATTAAAACTGTGACGTTTTCATGGTTCTAATTTCTATCAACTTCAGAGTTACGTTTTGTGGCCATCACATTCAAGCAAAGCATGTCTATTTGCTCCTGGTGACGGTAGAAACTATGTCTCATTGAGCTTCTATCCTGCCATCACAAATGACTCGGTAAGTCAGTTCAGGAAAAGTTTATTGTAGAGAAGTTTATCAACTACTCTACACGTATTACTCTTTCAGTACTTCTAATGCAGGGAGTGCGTTTCCGTTTGCAGATAATGGAAGCAAGACGAAAATAGTGTGCTCTCCTGAGAATTTGTAGTTCATCATTAAGTCAGTACCTCGCAACAATTTCACTTTTTGAAGAAACCCTAGTAAATCCTGTCTCGTCTAAATTAAAAATTACATTAATGTATTGTGAAGGCCGAGAGGTTTTACAGTAACATCAAGATGGCTGAAAGAGAGACAGATTATGAATGGATCCACAGAGTACCTTTTGCACAATTTCTAAGCTTTGAGATTTTTAGTATATAAATCATTGCGTTTCATGACCTCATAGAGCCAATCATAACTTGGTTTGTCATTTGTGAATGGCATTTTCAGTTTATTACTTTTAACAGACTCCCCTAACTATGACAAAAAATCTGTATTGATAGTTCAGAAACGTAGTTTCACATCTAATTTACTTCGGCTGCCATGCTTGTGAGAACGCTGATTCGGACCCCACTACGCTCTTTTGCCTTTTATTCTCCTAATTACTATTGCTATGGCATACATTTATGTTATTTCATTTCTTGCTGTTATTGTTCTCGACGTATTTGATGATAGACTCCGTTATCTGAGCGCATAATACCTGAATTTACAGACTAATGTACATCAGTTTCCCATTTGAAACCTATTTATTCGGATTAGGCAATTCACTGTTTTGAACGTTTTATATTAATTAGTTTTGCTCTGCTGACAATGGCGTATTTCATCGTTAATGTATTTCGAAGTTTCGATTTAGAGCGCATGCATTAAACCTAGGGAACTAATCAATAGACTGAGAGAAGTAGATTGTTTCTAAACTGTACACCACCTTTTGCCCATTTCAAAGACATATCATCTTAGATCAAACTAAATTAATTCGGAATAAAGAAGTAAATAAGGATTTCAAATAGGCCAGACATTCGGCTCATTGTGACTAAACCACTAAAAATTGTGAGGGTATGGAAAAATATGGGCTAAATTTTCTGCACTTAACAACTCCAATAACAAATATGTAATTGCTATGATTAAGATTACGTAAACTTTAACATACAAATTTTAACAATCTATGTGAGTCACATAACTGATAGTCAGGAATTCCCATAGTGTAAGCATTACTTTCTTCCTTTTATTTTAATAGCTACTGCTCAAATCGATAATTTGATAAAAAGACTGAATGTAATTATTACATCCATTTAAAAAAAGAATAGTTGAGGACGAAACGAGCGCAATTTCGCTTCTAGTTTTTCTCTGAGTTAAGTCTTGGTCAGTATGTAACTTTCTATGTGATTTCAGTATTCTCTACACTGCGTGCTCTATTGTTGTTTTTTGAACTGGACTAGGGATTATTCAAGGAAACCAGTCGTACTCATAAATGGCTCAAATGGCTCTGAGCACAATGGGACATAACATCTGGGGTCATGAGTCCCCTAGAACTTAGAACTACTTAAACCTAACTAACCTAAGGACATAACACACTCCCATGCCCAAGGCAGGATTCGAATCGTTGGTCCACCGCGGCCTGCCCAATCGTAGTACAAATGTCTTTCTGGTGCATCACATTTCTAAGCTGTTTTCGACATCACCGGATTTCCTGCACTGGTTTTCGCGAGCAAGAGGCAAAATTTTGCAATCATGCTTTTTTAACGTAAACGCACCACCGGAGATAAACGGAGACAAAGCAAAACACTCACGGCGAAAAAAATTAACTACGTCTAAACACAATCATAATGATGACCATATGTGTTTCGTTCTCTCTCAGCTAGAGTGCTATGGTTTTAAGAGTACCCTTTCCAGAGGCAGTCATATGCACTCATTCCATTAGAGTAGGGTTGATGAGCTGCAGAGCGTTTTTCTAAGCTATCACCAACACGAGATTGTTTGCAGTTTCTTCAGCTTTGTGAGGGTAAGTAAATATTGTTTTTTCGGTGTAACGTCAAGCGCCGGCATGGCGATCAAGAACGTTACAGCAGAAAAGGCTGTGAGACGACGTTAGCCAATGTTACGGTGACGGACCAGTCTGTAGAATGACACCAAGACAGGAGCGGCCTCTATATGAGGAGACTACATGCGCCACGCCGCCTAATCGTGGCCGCAGCCGACGAAGAGCCGTCATACAAACGTTACAACAGTGACTTATGAACTGAACTGTTTTGCTTGCAATAAAATTGTATGTACCAAAGGCCATTGATTATTTGCATGTCGTCATTTGCTTGCGACACACCTTTGTGAATACGCAAAGTTAAGTATTGTCAATTTAACTTACTGTAATAAATTCCATTAAAACGATTTGCTTCAAATGTCGTTTAGCGATTCGTGAAAACATCTTTCTAGGCACCCTATATGAGACGAGACGGGTGGGGATAACACAATACTGTAGATATCGTAGTGTAACAAATGCATTATACTTTCAGTTGTTTTCATTGACGTAAAAGCTTAGACCTTACTGTGCACTGGCCCACCAAAATTAAATAATAAAGCACGGGTAATCAAATTTCTGGGGAAAGTCCACAGAACTATGTACGGACGACATTACTCACTTTCCATGGGGAAACTACTCAGTAAGATCAGTATGTTGAACAAGAAACTGAATGTCTCTGTAACTACTTGAAATGTTTTAAATTAAAGATATTCTTTTCTAGCACTGTTCTACGTTAAGAAATGGTGTGAAGCTATGTGAATAAAACGGAGACGAAAGAAAGCTGTACACATCAAGAGATCTAGAAGCCGTTGCGGAGGAGGTGGAGTCTGTCCGATTAAATACATATTGTGCTTCCAGGATGTACAATGTACTATATTATACGTTATTACACCATGTCGTAGGCAGAATAGAGGCCAAATCATACTTTTGGGGTCGCTCAACCACGTTTTCACATGCAGTCGTCAGGATTATGGGAGGATATACTGGGGATCTATCAGTGGATTAACTTTGCTTTTCGGTAACTGCTCCTCTCTTCCTTCAGCTGAAAATGTTCGTGACAGGATAGTACATCTTCATAATTAAATCACAAGTCCAGTGGTTATTTTCATATCTTCACACAAAATCAGTTTGCGTATTTATTTACTAAGTTTAATTCTTGTAGAGCACAGGCCTCATTACAAATCAAAATTTTTATGCAGGTCTTCTTGTAATCACATTTGACGTATAACTATAAATTATATTCCACCAAAACGATGATAATCATGAATTAATTGGCACAGAATGTAATTTTTCCTGCAGCAGGTTAACAAATTGTCTACAAGGCACACGGAAAAATTATGATAGTTCGTTAAGGCAAGTATGTTACTTGCTAATCCTATCACTGATTCTAATAGTGACTGCTCATATCTGCGAATAATCCCAAGGATAGTTCAAACAACATTAAAGCGGGCAGTGCGGACGATACTGAAATCGTTGAGCAAGTGATATATTGGCAAAGACTTAACTCCAAGAAAACCAGAAGCATGATTACGGAACTGCGTGTGTTCCATTCTCATATAGATGCTCGTTAGAATATCATGTGGTTTTGGTTATTTGATTATTACTGTAATATATTCAGGAATATCACGAACCTCTAGGTTAAGTCTTTATCTTGAATACACGGAAGTAATGCAATCACTGTTCTCCATAAATAACGAGGCAATCTGCCTCAAGCGCTTAAAAATAATGTGCTTCTTCCTAGCTGTAAACCCGGCTATATACTGTAACGTCCCCTTAGAACAATTATACATAACTGTGCTTAAACTGACACACAATATTTTTAGCGCAACGGAATCTGACTTTCAATAATCCCTACAAAAGAATGGCTCTGACTAACATTCAACTATACCTTTCACACATCACTTACCTCACAAAAATCTTCGTTACTCAAACTACTGCAATACAGCGCTACTACTGCGAGCTAAATAAAAGATTCAAACTACTGAAGGCACTAACTACTGATAGGCATAGTTAGCAAATGAAAGATTTTGATAGAGAACAAACAAGGTATTTACCTTAATAGTGTTCAAATGTCATAATATATATAGCAGTTAATGACATCCAGTCTTACAGATTTAAAAACTCCGCCATTTCTGTCCCCACATCCACCACTGCTGGCGGCTCACCTCCAACTGCGCAGCGCTACGCGCTATTAACATCCAGCTGCCCAACACTGCAATCGTAGACAACAATGCAAACCAGACACAGAGTGCACACAGAACAGCCAGTGATTTTCATACAGAGCGCTACGTGGCGTTACCAATATAAAAGCCTACACAGCCTACTTAAATAGCCCCCATGTTCCCCACAAATAATTTCACTTTTTTTTTTGCATTGGCCAACACATATTAGTAAAAAAAAAATTTCACAGTTGCAATAACAAGGAAATCATATGCAAACACCTATTGATACAATGTTGGTCAAAAGCTAAAACTGGTCACACTCCACAAAGACAGTCCTGATCGTTCATTACAGTAAAATTGCAGTGTTTTTCTCAAAGTCTGAGCAGTAAAAGAAAATGCACACGGAAGTAGTGGATTTATATACAGTCTTGAAGAAGTAGTGTTGTGCTCCCAAAGGAAAGACAGTGCCGACTCTCGACATGCAGGCAGGTAATGGGCAACAACAGAGCAAACCCACAGCGGAGTCAGTCGTAGTTTTGAAGAATACTGGTAGGTAGGTCATCACAGAGCAGACCCACTGTAGTCCTGGTAGAGAGTATGGTATTGGTGGTCCACCAGAGATGCAGACCCAATGCAGTCCTTGTAGAAATATTGGTATTAGTGAGTCATCAAAGGTGTAGACCCACTGTAGTCCTTGTAGAGATGGCTAGCAACCAACTGTTGCGACTCTGCAGGTGCACAATCACCATGGAAGAGTCTTGCGGAGAGTATAGCAAGTCCATAAACCACCACTTGTGTACTCACAAAGTTTTTGGAATTGTCCTTAGAACAAGCAATGCTGTTATCCAGTCCCTTTTTGAATTATTAACACACGTGCAAACACTTAAAGTCCTTTTTTTCACATATTGCGCATATACTATGACCAACAGAAACGTGTGCAGTGAAATGTAACTTACAAGTTACTTAATTTGATGAACTGGTGTCAATTACAATTTTATAACATAATAATACAATAACAAAGGTACAAAATACATCGTTATAGAAAGTAACAATACAGATAACATTTGTAGTAATAGGGGCTTTACAAAACAATAAAAATAAACATATACATCACTGTTACAGGAATTATGACATAAGTACATAAGTAAAAGATCAGAATAACTTTCGAAACATCAACTTCACACATGAGCATTAAAACAAAACAGAATAAATAAGGTCTGAACATCTTTACAAAGTGAATAACATAGTATTAGAAAAATTCTACAACATAACTCTCATCAGATAAACACATAAAGACAGTAAGAACCCAAAACACAAGGGTACACAAGCACATAGTGGGATAACACAAGGAAAGGACAGGGTTTGTTTTACTGCAGTATTTTGCAAACAAAACTTTACTTCTTGGAGGTCTCCCTTCGTTCTTCATTATTTCAAAAATTCCTGTCTATACCTGCTTTCTGTACATTTTTCATATAACTTCTCAATGTATTCCTTTCAATTCATCGCAACTCATTCTCTTATATAGTCTACCCCCTTTTAAGCTAACTTAAATCTATTGAGCTCAGATGCATAAACTAAGGGACGAGGCAATGCAGCAGCACAAAACAATTAATAAAGCAGCAATGACAAAAAAATGCAAATTGGCAAAGCAAGCAGCAGCACCAAATGCAAAAAGTTATATCTAATTATGACAAAGCTCAAGCATAAAAAATATTACAGTAAAGATGGCCCTGTCTAATACCTATGTCGTATCTTAACACTAGAGTGATGCATCACCTTTACTTACTGAACCACAAATTTTCCAAGTCATTGACAAAAATTATCTATGCAATTCCTGTGAAGGGAAATGTCTTTTTGTGCTCTCTCGTTTTTTTGGAAGTAGATCATAAAATAATTTATTTACAGGATCTGTAGGCATAAAATATCTATATTAGTACATCTATAAAATTTTATTGTAACCAATGCTGCAGTGCTGCTAGAAACTAGTTATTCAACAAAATAGGCAAAGCAAGGCATGAAACGTCATTCACTAGCTATGTGGCGTTTCATAATGCAGTAAACAATCTTTCAACCAGCAAGACAATAGGCGTGAAAAGTTTCTCATCATTTCATTTCAGTAAATATGATGAATTGAGAGCTCCACAGTGTAATCATATGTTTTCAAGTTTGGGCATGTCGTATTTGCGATGCTTTCTACAAAGAAATGTCTAAAAAGAGGTTAATGGTCTCTTTTTTTTCTCCACCTGTGCCTTTGAAAGGCACACACTAATGGCTTTTTTCCAGGGGACTGTCGCGCAGCTTGGTGCCCACGACGGATTACGTGAAGGTGTTCAGTTAACGTTCTTACTGAAATATTTACTACAGCAGTGACAGTCTCATATAAAAATTTCCCAGATCGAGAATTTGCGTTACAAATGTGTAGAAACAAAATCGTATGAATATAACAGTGTCCAAAAAATTTTCGTCGGCATTGTAATTCATTCACGCATTTACACACATTTCATAACTCTTAAAGTACGATTCTCAGCTTATTGATCATAAACATACCTCAGCAGCATAATACACATGGTCATCGTAATAATAACATCATAACACCTCAGTCAAACCTCAAAAACGTCGTAGCTTTCTGCAATAATTTCAAACCCTAAAAAATATTCTCTGCTCGTTTGAGTAGTGTCATCTACCTCAAATGTACTTAAAAAATCATGATCTCATACCAAATACATTATTCAAATCTCTCGTAGTATCACAATGGTTCTGAAAAAATATCAAAAGTTCACAAAGTACATACAAAATACAATTTCATAAGTATGAAGTTATCCAACTGTGTAATTGCGTAAACATGTGTCACTGACATAGTAAAAAATGATTGTTTCTCTCAGTTAAATGATCAGGTACCTGTGTAATTCTGTGTTACAGAAATATGGTACCGATGTGTAAAGTTGTATAAGCAAATACCGTATTATCTAGGTCTCCTTGTGCTTGCCAAGCACATGGTACACAAAGTAAGCGTGTACCCCCCTGAGGATTAATGTAATTATACCCTCAGGTGTTACAGATTACAGCAATGGAATGAAATGTATTACGGAAAACTTTCTTTGTAATTGAAAAATCTTGAAAAAGAAATGGTTTAAGTACAAAATTAATCACTAAAATGCGTGTCATGTAGCGCTAAATTTGCATCTTGCTGTAAGATAATTCTGTGGGAGTGTCGTAGATATCGTCCTCTCTCTTTAAGCAAAATTCTGCTGGAGTCAATGTACTTACCTCATCATAAACGAAACCGAAATGCTTTGCGTCTAGATATCGTAGTTATTACGTTCCTTACCGTGATCAAGAAAGTACTATAATGTGACGTATTGTTGTCCTACGAAAAAGGCTGTCTCATCGTAGCTATACCACAAAATTTACTACTAAAACATGTTTTACATTCCAGAATAATACAGAAAAACTGTGCAGATATAAAACAGATACACGCAAAGGCTACAATGTAAATTGTGTCACATATTAGTAGCGTCGTGATATAAACGTGTAGCTGTCAAATAAACTAACCACTGTGTCATCTGGTATCTCTCAGAAAGTACTTTAAATCAAGAATGTATTTTCAAGTAAACCAAAATATTGCATTAAAATCTCATTAGCAGCACCGGTACATGTTTTAAGTATGTCAGCCCTATAGTCGTTACGTAATCGTGCAACTAACAAACAAGAATGTACACACTTAATAACACTGTGTCGTCTACTCACTATAACAATGCACTCGTAAATACTGTCAAATATGTTCCCTAGGTTCTTGACTGGATAGTGAACTTCAAAACATTGTTGCCTATTGACAGTTTCTATGTCTGACAAGGCATACTAATAACGTTAAGTGAAAAATTTTATGGCAAAGACTAAGTTATAAAGCAGATTATCTTTCAATAAACGGTTTTACATGTGAGATGTGGTGCAATCCTTTACTCTTCATAGTACTCACAGTTTCAACTTAAACCCAATTATCATGTGGTGTCGGTAAGGAATACTGGAATTTTTCTCAAGGTTAGCGTCTGTGTTATTTTTCGCTGAGCCAGACGGCGGCACGTGGCTGCCTGCGGTGCGAGTCATTGTCTGTATCTTTGTTGTTGTGTGTCGTTATTGGGATTTGGAGACCTAACTTCTACAAATTCACCTTGTCGAGAGGGCCGTGCCTTGTTTAAATCCCGCCAATTCTGATGCAGTTCAGGTCTGTCGTTAGATCATATCGTTTGTCGTCATGTCGGCAGATTCCATAGTTTCTTTCTTGTCGGTCACGTGGGGGAGAATTTCTCCCTGAATCGTAACTGCGGCTTTACCATTGGGTCTATTCTGTCTCACTTGATAATAATTATTTTGGTTCTCATATTGTCTGTTTCTCTGGTTGTCTCTGTGATAGTCACTACCACGGAGAGTTGATCTTTCCCTGTAATTATTGCTACTCTGCCAACGGTTGTCATACGGGTGGTGTCTGTTTTGGTCACGATTTGTGTTGTGAGATTAGCCTTGTCGTCTCCAGTTATTATTTCTTTCATCGCGGAATGGCGACGGATGTGACGTGTAATTGTTGTGTTCCTGTTTACGCGTTCCGCGATTGTCAGTGTCAGTTTCTAATTCTTGCAAAAGTCCCTGATAAGCTTCAATGCCGTCTTTGCAACGTCCTGCCAAAATAATATGTCGCAAATGATCAAATAATTTGATTAAGCAAATGCGGATGAGTTCTGCAGGCCTGTATGGGTTTGACAGGTTGATTCTTGTGAAACATGTCTTAAAAATATTTCACAAGACTGGAAAATTCAGATTGTTCGAAATGTTTCATCATTATGATGCTATACTTTACTCGGTCTTGTGTAGCTTCAGACCAGTATGCTGAGAAAAGGCATGATAAAATTCTCCATCCCTGTGGCAATCGTGAATGACCGATGACTTTCTTACAGCTGGTTCATCCTCTAAATAGCCACACATGACCAGTTGGGGGAGAAACAATGAGAGAATTGATGAATGTCGTTGCCGGAATTCTTAAATGTTTTGAATTTACGTGTAGTAATGAACAGCTTATAGTCAAACTCATCATGTCGGCGAGTTGCATGTCGGTCATTGTTACGCCGTTTCGGCGGTTCCATCTCAATATTCGGTGTACCTTGCCAATGTATTTCATAATTTCCGAAGTACCCTGTGTTATTATCTTGTGGCTGTTCCGAATTTCTATGTCCCTCTTCCCGTATTGGAGTGCGAGTCTCCTCTGAAATACGTAATTCCTGTATTACCTGTGTCAACTGATCTTTTACTTCCCGGATTTCTCTTTGGTGTTGCATATTAATTTGATTCTGATTTTGTTTGAATTTCGTAATTTGTTCGCACTCTTCTGTATCATTAAAGACTATTGGTTTTGTGTCATTCAGATTACCAATCTACCTTCGTAGATAAATTATTTAGCTGATCCGAAAGTTCCACTACTTTCTCTGATAATGAACTAATTTCCTCCATGTGTCTTCCTGAACCTATTTTCAGAGTATGTACTGTGTCCTTTAAGTTTTCCTGAGTTTTTGCAAGTTGCATAACCGAATTGGTGGATGCAACTGAGTCAATTTTAGCTTGCAAGGTGTCGTGATTTTCATGAACTATAGTTTGTAGTTCCTTTATGGCTGCTTCGTGATTCTCTATTGCATTTTCATGACGCGAAAAAATAGGTTGGAAATGCTCACAAATTTGTGTTTCTATGTCATTACAGACTTTTTGACATTTCGATTCGATTTTATCTAACTCTGTAGTGAAATCTTCACGTGTTTGTTCAAGTGTGGTGTCTAACTTTTGAAGAGTTGGTTCCATTGTGTCTAACTTATGAAGATTTTGATCCATTGCGTCTAACTTTTGAAGCTTTTGGTGTGTTAGTCTCTGATTTTGTTCCATTTGTTGTATTAATTGCAATAATAATGTATTAGTGTCTGGAATCTGTTTCTCTCTGTTTTTTGGCAGTGCGTTTTCACCAGCAACATTTACATTTTGACAAGCAGAAAATGTGTCTTGACTCATTAGAGAAAACGGTGAGGACCCAAAACCTGAGTCAACAGTATTTGCAATATTTTGTTCAGTCATTTCGGATTCCTGAGGCGAGCTGTTGCCGACGGATTGATCAATAATGCTTCCCTGTTCACTATTTGTTTCACTGTCTACACCATTATTTGCCGCCAGCTCCATTTCCCTATGCACAATTACCAAATTACTACTTCGAATGTACGTTAATTCATTACACAGTGGTGCTGATAAGTTACGCTCGTCGTCACTATTATTTTTCAGTTTACTTTGGAGCCCAGTGTTACATTTCTCACATGCCATTATTGTCACAATATTTCACATGATAACACAGAAAAGCACAATTTGAAGAGCAAAAATAAGAGAACACATTAACATAGCACTGCAAATAATATCTAGTTAATTGCAAGTGCAGCTGCAAAATACTTGGTCCAAATCTACATGCATGCCACAACTGTTATACTGTACAACAATGAAAGACTGCAACTACAAAGGAGATTATCTCTACAATTATGTGCTAGCAATAAACAAAAGCTACACTAATTACACAAACTACAAGAAAAAATCAGAAGTTTCCAGTGAGGTATCATGGCAGGGTCGCCATTTGAAATGCCCCCTTAGAACAATTATACATGACTGTGCTTCAACTGACACACCATACTTTTAGCGCAACGGAATCTTACTTTCAATAATATCTGCAAAAGAATGGCCCTGACTAAAATTCAACTATACCTTTCACAAATCACTTACCTCACAAAAATCTTCATTACTCGAACTACTGCAATACAGCGAGCGCCACTACTGCGAGCTAAATAAAAGACTCAATCTACTGAAGGCACTAACTACTGATAGGCATAGTTAGCAAATGAAAGATTTTGATAGAGATCAAACAATGTATTTACCTTAATAGTGTTCAAAAGTCATAATATATATAGCAGTTCATAACATCCAGTCTAACAAATTTAAAAACTCCGCCATTTCTCTCCCCACATCTACCACTGCTGGTCGCTCACTTCCAACTGCTCAGTGCTACGCGCTATTAACATCCAGCTGCCTAATACTACAATAGCAGACAAAAATGCAAACCAGCCACAGACTGCACACAGCACAGCCAGTGATTTTCATACAGAGCGCTACGTGGCGTTTTTTTTTTTTTTTTTTTTTTTTTTGGTCATTAGTCTACTGACTGGCTTGATGCGGCCCGCCACGAATTCCTTTCCTGTGCTAACCTTTTCATCTCAGAGTAGCACTTGCAACCTACGTCCTCAATTATTTGCTTGACGTATTCCAATCTCTGTCTTCCTCTACAGTTTTTGCCCTCTACAGCTCCCTCTAGTACCATGGAAATCATTCTCTCATGTCTTAGCAGATGTCTGTTGGCGTTACCAATATAAAAACCTAAACAGCCTACTTACAATATATTATGATATAAATACATGATGACAGATTGACGAGTGTTGTCGCATTAAGTAATAAAGTGTTTGTTGTAATATAACAAATGATTCTATTTTTCTTACTCAATTTATTTCTATAATAATTAAATATTTATTTAAACGGCAGTTTAACAAGTATGTAAGACGTTAATGACTAAGCAACATCTTTTCAGTGAGACACACTTCAATGTCACTCTGTCCATAAGTGAGATATCAATCACCGTGGGATAATGATGATGGTAACTTGTTGGGGGCTGATAAGCTGTTATACTTAGGGCACTCAACTGACACATTATATCAAGCAATCATTCATGCCTGTTCAATGTGACTTGAGGTGCTCAGTGCAGGGCTGAGGGAGGAGTAGGCTGCTGGATCTCTGCTCCAGGGGCAACACCCTGGGTGACTGTGGTAGCATCAGGGGCAGCAGCAAACTAATCTCACAACGAAACCCGGCTTGTAACTGGAGGGGCTGGACGGCCTCTACGGCTAACGACTCTTTATCATCCTCGCACTATGAAGATCAGACCTCAAATGAGGGTGGCTTGGACAGCTGGATTCATACTATAATAAAGGGCAGGGGTGAGATATTCTCGCATCCTATTATTTGAGCCTTCATTTTGGTCTTGGGAGGTGGGAGTGGGGGAAAGGTTACCTGAGTGACATTGATCAATTCCTGTCGATGCCCTGTTCACTCAAGTGTGTAACCGGACAATGGAAGACAAGGACTTCCATTGTCAGACTACACACATGGTAAATGGCATCTGAAACCAGCAGTGCCAATACATAGCATGGCTTTTACAATGAAACGTCATGGTGTAACAAATTCAAAGAACTTCTGCAGAAAATCCCATTGTCTGGAGTACAATTATCTTCATGGAAGTGTCCTAGTCCGAACTGAGCCCCATGACCAACGAAGACCTGCCTGGGGCCACTCCAGAAAGCTGTGGGATACCAACTAGACTGTCACCCGCCATACGCCTCGCCAACAAGGAATAATGGTCTGCTGTGTCATTTAGTTCCTTTGCAGGAACATCTGACGTTAGCACTACACCCTGAAGAAGGCGTCTTGCAACAGTCGCCGAAACGTCGGAATTTTACTGTTGACAATGCAAACTCAAACCCAGAAGAATTTTGTTGACTGTGACAACGGCCGCCGAAGCCTACGTTTACTCTTTGGCGGTCATCTGCTGCTCTCTCAGAGCACAGCGATACATCGACGTTATTCTACAGCCCGTTTTGATGCTCCTCATGGCTGGCCATCTTGGGCCTACAAGTAACGCCCGCCTGCAAACACCGAGAGTTTTCGCCGCTTGTTTTCGTGGTTGCCTAACTCTGCCATGGCGAGCGAACTGCCGGATCTCTCCCCAATTGAGAACGTTGGCATTATTTTAGTTAGGTACCTTCAACCAGCTAGGGATTTTGACGATCTAACGCGCCAGTCGCACGGAATGTAACACGATATTACTCAGGAGGACATCCAAAAATTCTGCCAGTCAGTGCCAAGCCGACTAACTGCTTGCATAAAGACCAAAGGTGGACGATCTCGTAATTGGCTTGTTCAGTTTGTGAAGCTCATTCTCCTGAGTAAATCATCCACATTTTCCTAAATTGTAATGATTTGTTTCTACATGGGCGTAACATCTACCGATCTCAGCTCCAATCGGATTCCTCCCACGTCGTGCGTCGTACTTTTTGTCAAGGAGTGTAGATTATAAAGTACTGAGTTGTATTCATGCCGATTAATGCTATAAAAGCAAGAATGTATTGTGTGATGTCAAGTGTAAAGAAGCAGCGACATACTGACATATTCACTAACAATGTACTGCTGCTCAGTTGATAATCATAAAACACAATACTGATGCAGGTCTTAATAAGCTTCACTGCCAAGGTACTGATGGTCAATTGATAATCACGTGAGACATTATTGATGCAAGTCTTAACAGGCTTAGCGTTAAACTGACCGATGCTTCAGAGCGTATAATTAATATAGTTTCCCCTATCCAATTTGCTCCACAGCAAACGAGGAACAAATGTCATAGTACATAAATCAATCCAACCAAAATTATAGTAACGAAAGGAACAGTACGCAATGAATTTACAATTATTATTGTGTTCATGTTGCACCAAAGGCTTCTCAAATGACATCACATATTCAGTTTCGGATATCGAGGGGCACTGCTGCAATTACAATGTAATATAAGACAAGGAAGTAGTAAGCACATAAAAATGGGAACGAACATGAGTTTTTAAACCAACTCATTTCAGACAAATTTGTATCGCAAACACTGCGGAGAAATAAATCGGTAAGATAACGTACTTTACATTGGTTAATTCAATATTTCGGTGCCGAATAATGTTCTTGAGTAGTTCAATTTAAAAACTATCCTTTTCATGGTTCAAAAAACTTGAGGTAAGAATGAAATTTCATGCTCTGCCATCATTATATTGTAGGCATCTGTTTGAGGAGTTAGACGTTTTGACTTCTACCTCACAGCTTATTGTCCTTCTTGATTGATATAAATAACTCAATACGATCCAATAGCAATAAAGAAGTACATGATTACCATCACTTTTTTCATCAGTATACTGATTTGCTGCCCTCTTCCCCCCCTTCCCTCTTCATCCACGAATTCCTCTCCTCTGCCAACATTTTCATCAAAGAGTAGGTCTTGCTACCTAAGTCCGCAATTATTTGCTGGATGCATCACAATCTCTGTCTTCCCCTACAGTTTCTACCCTGTGTAGTTCCCTCTAGTACCACGGAAATTATTTCCTAATGTCTTAACAGATGTATTATCAATCTCTCCATTCTTCTTGGCAGTGTTTTTCACGCATTCCTTTCCTTGTCGATTCTGCAGCAGACCACCTCGTTCCGTATCAGTCTAATAGATTTTCAACATTCGTCAGTGGCCCCATGCCTCAAACGTTTCGATTCTCACTGTCCATGATTCACTATCAGACAATACTGTGCTCCAAACGAACATTCTCAGAAATATCTGCCTCATATTAAAGGTAATGCTAGTGCTATTGGCCAGTAATGCCCTCTTTGCCAGTGCTAGTCTGTTCTTTGTGTCCTCTTTGCTCCGTCCATCATGGGTTATTTTGCTGCTTAGGTAGCAGAATTTCTTAACCTTATCTTATTGGACCTCATCAATCCTGATATTAGTTCCCCGTTGCTCTTCTGTCCTCTACTTCTCATTACTTTCGTATTTCTTCGATTTACTCGTAATCCACATTCTGCACTCATTAGACTGTTGATTCCATTTAGCAGATCCTGTAAATCTTCACCTTTCAATGCGGATAGCAGTGTCATCAATGAATGTCATCGTTGATATCCTTTCACCTTAAATTTAATCCAACTCTTGAATCTTGCTTTTATTTACGTTATTGGTTCTTCGACGTACAGATTGAACAGTAAGGATGAAAGACTAGATCCCTGTGTTACAACCTTTTTATTCTGAGCACTTCGTTCTTGGTCTTCTGTTCGCATTTTTCCCTCTTGCCTCTTGTACATTTTGTACGATGGTTGTACGGAGAGTAAGGAACGATCGGTTGCGAAATGAAAACCACAGCGAAAATCGGATTAATTTTGGTACCGTGTGTTGGGAAGTGTCTCTAGTATGCCTGTCGATCGCATTACGTCGTACTCTTTAGTTCTGAGCACACAGGGAGCAAATAAAGGTACCTAGAACAATAGTGTCCCCCGCCAAGTACGAGGGCCTGGTGAGAAATTTCGCCTGAATCTATGCAGCTAACATTAAATAACTGTCGTGCGTTTTCTTCTTCAAGACAATTCTCAGACGCATTCTGCAGGGGCTACCAAGATGCACCTGCATAGTTTTCAATTGGAAATGTCTGATTACCAACAAAACAGCCCGTAATTGTCTCCCTCTGAGTTTCATCTCTGCTCTGCCTATGAAGTCAACATTATGGGTCGGCCTTTATGGCCGAGTGGTTCTAGGTGCTTCTGTCTGGAACCGCGCTACCGCTACGTCGCCGGTTCGAATCCTGCCTCGGGCATGGATGTGTATGATGTCCTTAGGTTACTTAGGTTTAAGTAGTTCTAAGTTCTAGGGAACTGATGATCCCATAGTGCTCAGAGCCATTTGCACCATTCTGAACAACATTTTGGCACTGACAACGAGCTGTAGGCTAGCGTAGAGAATTGGCGGAAAGTAATTGTGGCTGGCTTCTATGACGAGGGTGTTGGAAAGTTGGTGCAACGCTACGACAAAAAATTAAGTAGGATCGACGACTATGGAGATAAGTAGCTGGAAGTTGTAGATAACTCTTGCAAATAAAATATTTTTGATTTTCACTATGGTTTCCATTTCGCGACCATTTGTTCCTCATTTTCCGAATAGGCCTCGTATATTATCTGTCTTTCTCTTTGGCTTACCCCTATTTATTTCAGAACTTCGGAAACCTTGCTCCATTTGACAATATTGAATGCTTTTTCCATGTCGACAGATGCTATGAATATGTCTTAATATTTCTTTAATGTTGCTTCCATTATCAACAACAACGTCAGAACTGCCTCTCTGGCTCCTTTACTTCTCCTGAAGCCAAAGTGATCGTTTTCTAATAAATCCTCAGTTTTCTTCGCCATTCTTCAGTATATTATCCTTGTCAGTAAATCTGGATGCACTGGACTTTTTTCTGATTTTGCGCTGATTGTCGCAGTTGTGGGCTCTTGCAGCCTTCGGAATTATGGGGATCATGTTCTTCCCAAAGTCACATGGTATATCACAATACTCATACACACTACACACTAATGTGAGTAATCGTTTTGTTTCCATTTTGCCAAATGATTTTCGAAATTTTGATGGAATGTTATCTATAACTTTTGTCTTATTCGTTCTTAACTGGTTGAAAGCTCTTTTAAATTCTGATTGTAATACTGAATCCCCTACCTCTTATTTATCGACTACTGTGTCTTCTTCTGTTGCATCATCAAGCAAGTCTTCCCTCTCACAGAGACCATCAGTGTACTTTTTCCTACTATCCGCTCTCTCCTTTGCATTTAACAGTGGAATTTTTATTGCGCCCTCAATGTTAGCGGCCTTTCATTTAATTTCACCAAATGTTGTTTTGACTTTTCTATATTCTGAGTCACTCCTTCCGACATTCATTTCTTTCTAATTCCTTCATATTCTTCTTTCATCGTATAGATGAAGAATTACATCTTGTAACCAAGATTTTTTTCCAAATATCCCTGTTTAATCTTTTTAGAAATGTCCATTTCTCTTCTACTAAACTGCCTGCCCGTTATTCCTTATCGCAGTATCTATAGTCTCAGACACCTTCAATCGTATCTCTTCGTTCCTTTGTACCTCCGTGTCCCACCTTTTTGTGCATAGGTTCTTCCTAGCTAGTTTCTTAAGCTTCAGCCTACTCGTCATCACTACTAAATTGTAACCTGCTCCTGGATGAGTCTATATATGCCCCTTACAATTCAGTATCTGATTTCAAAATCTCTGCCTGAGCACGAAGTAATCTAACTGAAATCTTCTCGTACCTTCCAGCTTCTTCCATTTATACCTCATCCTCTTGTGATTCGTGAACAGAATATTCGCTGTTACTAACTGCAATTAATTGAAGACTCTATTATTCTTTCTCCACCCTCATTCCTCGTACCAAGCGTATATTCTTCCGTGACCCATTCTTCTACTCCTTAGCCTAGAGCCGCATTCCAGCCCCCCTCCCCCTCCCCATGTCTAATATAGTTTTATCCTCCTTTACGTACTGAATTACCCGTTCAGTATCGTCATGTAGTTTCTCTTTCTGTTGATCTTCGGCTTGCGACGTCGGCATCTACACCTGTACTATCGATATCGGTGTTGGCATGTGTCGATTCTGATGAGAACTACCCTATCACTAAACTGTTCACAATATCTCACTCTGTGCCCTACACTTCAATCCATAACCTTTCTTGCTCTCGTTATACCATTTTCTGCTGCTGTTGATATCATCCTACAGTCATGAGAACAGAAATCCATGTCCTCTTGCCATGTCAGCACTATCGACTGCCATTTCTCTTTCTAACACGTCATCCGATATGCCCTCCTCTTCCTGATAGAGCCAGAAGAAAAAATGACATTAATTTTTGAAGAGTAAGATAGATTTTAGGCTAAACATAGTTGCACAGTTCTGTCACGAACATCCTTTACGAATTATAGTTATATTAGTTATTGACAGAGTGCAGAGTTAAATTTGAAGATAAAATTAAAAAGTTTTTCCTAGATCATTTATCAATTTCTAGAATATCTCTTTATGTGACACGTAAAAGATGGCAGTTTGGAACTGCTAACTATATCACCATAAAAAATTGTAACTATGTAAATGGTCAGCGTATACCTGCATTAGGGATTGCCGATTTGTAATGTGCCAACTACAAATCCAGAAGTCACGAATTCGAACTGCTAACTACATCAGCGTAAAAAATTGTAACAATGTAAATGGTCAGCGTATACCTGTATTAGGGATTGCCGATTTGTTATGTGCCAACTACAAATCCAAAAGTCACGAATTCGATAGCTGGTCACTTCTAGTATTTTAAGATGTCTGTTAAAACTTTGGTAACTCCATTTCCACTGCAGAGTCTTATACTAGGGGAAACAAAGGAGCGGATGTAGTCCAGTGGCCGGTATCCCTTTTCTACAAGACAAGTGGACAAATGTTTTAACAGGGTTCTTTATTAACAAGAGCAAGTAGCTATTTATCTCTTAGCTACTCCATGAGTTATGGTACAAGCTCTTCCATAAAAGCCCACGTTAGCCTCACTGCTGGTGAAGTACAATTTCCACTATAAACACTACACTATCGTAGACAGTAATGTAAACTGACAGACGCCAACTAGAATAGTGATACAGCTGGTAACGGAGCTGACTGTGACGGCGTCTGACCCCTGTCTTCGACTGGGCTTAGTGTCTGGGCACTGGCGCCACGTTGCTTGCGAGTCTGTGTTTGGCCTATCTCGTGATAGGCGTGCATGTTTCAGCGCCCGTTAACAGTCTTCTTGCAACCTCTTTGCCGATCGGTGTACTTCCCCCGAACCGTCACACCATTGTCATGTTGTGAGGCTGTGAACGATAACAGGGAGGGAGGCAGGTTGCTGGACATAAAGGTGAGCCGGGAGCCTTAGCTGTGGAGGATGGCGTACTCCGGACCGCACTCCGCAATCTGCGAGGCAACAGGAACATACTCCGGAAAACTGCTGCCAGGACAACCATCCTCCTGGGGTGGCACCAGCAGGCAGTTGTGAAAGCCGCTCGCTGCCATGAGGACGTGATAGCGGGGGAAAAAATAGCACCAGAATCACGAGGCAAATGAGATGTGCGAATTTCGTTCTCGCGGTGGAGCTGCGAACCATCGGAACCTGTAATCAAGTACATAGGAGACTCAATGCGTTCCTGGATCACGCCTGTTTCCCAACTCTTACAATTTCCATAAACCCTGAAAAAAAACATCGTCGAACAAAGCTGGCCCATCGCTTAAAAGTGCGTAGGAAGCGTTCTACTGCTCCATTTGCTGGGGGTGAAACGGAGCATTTGTTAGGTGACAAATGACATTGCGTGCACAAAACTGTTCAAAAGCCCGTGAAGTGTACCGTGGTCCGTTGTCTGACACAAGTACTTCTGGCAAAATATGGAGGCCAACGCTTGGATGGTGCTCCGTGATGTGATAGAAACCATAGGCACCGCAAAGGGGAACTTGTTGATAGTGTTTACCACTATGAGCCAACGAGTGTTCCAGAATGGTCCTGCAAAGTCAACGTGCACTCGTTGCCAAGGCGATTGAGTCTAAAGCCAAGAAGAGAATGTCCACTTCGGAGCTGATTGGTCCTCCGCACATACACAACATTGTGACGTCATCTGTTCAATTTCGTCATCCATGCCCTGCGAAGTACAGTGCGCTCGCGCTGTTAAGTACGACCAGTTCCCCAACACACCCTTTTGCAACTCTTTGAGAATAAGCACACGCTGTTGTCCACTCTCATTTTCAATTGGAATCACAACTTGTTGTATCGAAAGGTTATGCTGACGATCGAAGTATCGGGGCACAACTGATTTCTGGATGCTGTTCATTGAACGAGGCCAAGACGTCCGAATACAATGGTCAAAATATTGAGATCTGGGTGTGATTCCGTAGTCTGTGCAATTTTTCTGCAGTGCAAGGGAAATGTTTCCAGCAATTCAGAGTCCAGCGCATCGATATGGCAACAAAATGCAACAGGTGCATCAAAATCAGACTATGGGCCATTCGAAAGGCGAGATAGGGCGTCTGCATTGCCATGCTTTGCCGTAGGTCTGTACAGAGTTTCATACAGATACTGCAAAAGCAACAAATCCCAACCTTGCAATTTTTGTGCAGTGCGTGTAAGAACCAGCTTTGACGGATGAAACATGGATTGGGAAGGCCTTGGGTTCGGCCACTAAACATAACTTGCTCCCATACAAATAGTGATGGAAGTATGTGACTCCATACACAATAGCGAGTGCTTCTTTTTCAAATTGAGAATAATTGCACTGGGTATGAGTAAGCAACATTGAGGCAAAAGCAATATATCTCTGTTAAGCACCAAATCTGTGCAAAAGCACAGCGCCGTTTTCGTAGAAATTAGCGTCAACTTGCTAAACTACCGGCTTGCACTGAACATCTGTCACTAAGCTATTTATCTTTGAATTTCTGAAATGCGTCTTCACAGACTTTAGTCCACACAGAAGGTACATGTTTACGACGCAAGCGATGAAATTGAGAAACGATCTGACAGGCATTCACTATGAACCTAATGTAGTATGTCATCTTGCCTGGTACTGACTGCAGTTCAGATATATTGCGAGGAACGGGGATGTCACGGATTGAAAATACATGAGATTGAAGGGTGTTCACACCCTGACTGTTTATCAGGGTGTACTGTAGTTCAGTTTGAAAAAAGTCACATTTTTCGAGACGACACTTGAGTCCTGCTTCTGACAACACTCGAAAACAGAATACACTAACTGCCAATGCGTTCCTCAGGTGAACTAACTGAGACGACAATACAGTCAAGATAGTTTGAACAAAATGGCACTTTTGCAGTCAGCTGTTCCTAGTACGTTGAAAAATTGTGGGTACTGGAGCACTGCCAAAGGGCAAACGGAAATACTTAGGAAACAGTCCTACGTGTGTAGTTGGAACAAACACTTTCTGTGGTTCTTCATTCAAAGGAATTCGCAAGTAGGCATCACGCATGTCTGTGGTAAGTCCTGCAACAAGCCTGTTTATGAGTTCGTCAGGACGAGGTAACGAATAAGTGTCAACTGCGGTCTGTGGGTTGACTGTAGACTTGTAGCCAACACAAATGCGAATGCCATCAGAAGGCTTAGGCTACAGAACAAGAG
Organism: Schistocerca gregaria; assembly: GCF_023897955.1. Lineage (NCBI taxonomy): Eukaryota > Metazoa > Arthropoda > Insecta > Orthoptera > Acrididae > Schistocerca > Schistocerca gregaria. The sequence goes on along the minus strand of NC_064923.1, from coordinate 68,195,845 downwards.
AACTTGCCCACTGAATAGCTTGAATGGGAGCAATTACACCATTATCTTGCAATTCTTTCAATTCACTGAATACTTGGCTCCTAAGGCAATTGGAACGGGGAGGGGCCGAAGAAACTTAGGGTGTGCATTGTCTTTCAATTTAACATGCACTACGAAGCTATTAGTTTTTCCCATTTCTTCTGAAAATAGTTCAGGAAATTCTTTAAGGAAGCTAGCGACACTGTCTGTGGGTCCAAATGTAGCGACTGACAGTACATTGTCGCGGATGCCAAGTCGAGACAAATCAAGAGCATATAAACCAAATATGCTGCCACTTTCTCTTGACTGCAACACAGTAAAATTCACTGCCCTAGTGTAATACTTGTAAGTGGCAGGGAAACTACACCGTTCCAGCACATAAATTTGATGTCCGTTTAAAGCAGTGAGGTGATCTAGATTTAGAAAGGCTTGGTGTTTGTACGTGACACGATTAGGTGAAGTTACTGAAACATCTGTGTCTAACTAGAAGTTCACACGATGGCCAGCAGTTCATATTGAGACAAATTGTTTGAAAAATCGTCGGTGCACAGCATTAGGGCGAGAAGGAAGTACAACCTTCATTTTACTTTTGTCAGAACCTAATGCAGAGTTGGAAAACATAGAGTTCCCCTAACGTGCACCAGCCCGTTTTTTCTGGGAGCGGGCAAAATTGGCGTTTCTGTGCAGTTGCAAACAAACTGCTGGAACATGATATCTTTCACAAATGTGTAACGCATTGCATTAGTGATGAGCAATTCTGTCTTTTATGGCGTTTAAAACATCTAGGTCAAGTCGTCACTAAATTCACAAGTCTGTTTAGAAGTCTATGGAGCTGCCCGCGCTACGCAGTCGTATTTGTGGCTACTTGGGACGGTCGAAAGCAAGGGGAGACAACACCCCAGAAACAGGGGTCTGGTCAAGCTTATAGGCCGCTATGGCAACCAAATCATATTGCTCTAAGATTAGCAATACTTGGGGAAGTGATGGATCAGACTACTTTAAGACCATTATTACCCGTATGCTACAATATGGAATACTGAAAGTTATGCCATCCCCAATCATTAAATCACTGTACAAGTTTCCACAATTGCACTTAAATTTATTCTTCCTAGTCATGCCCATTAATTCTGTGTACCACTGACGGTTCCGGCTTTTTCCGCAAGCGATAGAACTGATGTGTGGCTGCAGCTACTTAGACTTGCAATACAAAGTTAACGCAACGAGTGCTTCGTCATAGCTGAGTTCGTCGGACTGGTATGCTGGTCTGCGGCACTTACTAGGCCGGTTTGTAGTGCGGCCGGCGTACCTTGTGCAGTCAGTAGTCGTTCTACCGTCGTTAGTGGGGTAGCAATTCTTTGCTTATGAAACTGAAAATATTGCATTAGATCCATCACATTGGCCGTCTGCGACTATGGAGCGGGAGCAGGGTGTGGAGGTGGCGGGGTAGCCATGGTTTACACAAATACGTTGTAGAAAAAAGTGAGCTAAGCCTCTGAAAAGAGAAAATCTATCAGTTCTGTTGTTCCCCTTCTGAAATACATGCAAGAACACTACAAATTAGCAAAATGAACCCCTGCAAGCTAAAAAACAAGAGAAGAAAGCTAAATCTTTGGCCAAGTTGATTAACTTCGATCAGTACTGTTGGATCATCTTCGTCGCCACCTTTGTGTTGTCGTTGGCACTGTAAATTCTTGTACCAAAGGAAACAAAGGAGCAGATATTCTGTGGTGGCCGGTATCCTGTTTCTACAAGTGTGCGCGTGTATTAATAGAGCTCTTTGGTTGGTTCAGATGGCTCTGAGCACTATGGGACTTAACGTCTGAGGTCATTAGTCTCCTAGAACTACTTAAACCTAACTAACCTAAGGACATCACACACATCCATGCTCGAGGCAGGATTCGAACCTGCGACCGTAGTGGTCACACGGTTCCAGACTGTAGCGCCTAGAACCGCTTGGCCACTACTGCCGGCAATAGGGTTCTTTATTAACGAGAACAACTAACTATTTATCTTTGAGTTCGTCCATGCGTTGTGGTATAAGCTCTGCCATATTTCTCCAACTAGAATAGTGACTGAGATAGTAACTGAGCTGACTGCGACTGACTCTGTCTGCGGTTGGACTGACTGTCTATGATTCACTGTGCCGTTTGGTCATCGGTGGTTATCTAAGTACAGGCGGTCGAGAGGCATTGGCGGAGCGTTCCATATGAGACTGTCTTTAGCATCTCACCCGAGATACATGCTGGATTTGGCGCCTATTATAGATATTTTCGCAATTTTTTTGCCGCCCGGTGTCCTGGCGACAGTTCACGAAAGCTCAATCATTTCTTTCTCGTATGGCAAAACTTGTTAAGGCGGTAAACGGCGAGCTGCGCCATGGTTCAGAGACCACAGTAAAGTGTAAGTTTACCTATAACTGGTGCGTTAATCCACTTCAGTGGGCGGTGAAAAGCAATGTCTAGTGTAGCACTGTAGTGTTTCAACCAATCCTTGAGTTGCTGACAGCTTTTCTTACCTCGTGAATGTAAGACAAATCATTCAACAGCATTATAACTAATCGAACGAATCAGGAAACTAGCTGGCTAACAACTGTAAAATGGCATAGTTGATGACCATGTTTGTCTCTAAGAGTGTATTTTGAGAGCAGTAGAGTATTAAAACGAAATGCAATTGTATGCATCATATTCGCAGGTTTGATTGAAATATGTAGTTTTAATGAATTGACAGTTGCAATATCTCTAGAATACATGGTGTTTGCGCTTTTAACACAGCGACACAACGAGGCAGTGGATAAGACAGTTGTATTCGAGTGGAAGGAGGTCGAGGCGCTGTTCGACCATCAATGGTTACAGTTTTTATCGTTACACTAAATCGCTTAAGGCATACGTCGAGATAGTTATTGCATTGCGAAAAGGATAGTTCTTGGTTTCTTCCCCATGGGTCCCGAAAAGTAGCTCGAGTTCCTTCTCTGACAACCATGTACCCTCTCAGGTAGCCGTTAGACTCAGAATAAATTTACACGATGCAACGCACACTTATACGACTTCCTTCTCATGCTAGTGCGACACTTGTCACCACTATATGGACATGTGCATCCCCACACTCGGCAAAGCACTGTGAAGTGCACCGAGGAGGGTACTTTGTATACAACCGCGTTATAGGGTTCTTTCCCTTTCCACTCGTATATGCGACGTGAGAAGAATGATATAATAAATTTCCCCGAAGATAGCCAATTCCAAGCTCTGCCGGCCACGAAGCACCAGGATTACCGCTACAGGTATTATTAATTATCAGTTATCACAGTCTAAACTCGTAGTGTTTTTTAGTTTGTACATCTAGCGTCTGACGTCAATTTTTCGTTTGAAGATGATAATAATACAAGAGAAATAGGTAGTAACTGTTCCGAAAGAACAGGTATCAATGATGACCATGCAGCTTCTCTAGAAAGAAATGGTAATTAATCCAAACCCTCAGCTGCAAACAGGTGTGGTTGATATACCTCAATGGGAACAGCTGAATATGTGTACCCCGAGCGGAACTGCAACCTGGGGTCTCCTGCTTACATGGCAGACACTTTGTCCATCTGAGCCACCGAGGGCACAGAGGACAGCCTGATTCCAGGGACTTATTCCTTTCACGCTTCCCGTGAGACCCACATTCCCAACTGCCGACAACTACATTCGTAATGTTCCTGAAGGATATTTGCCCCTTCAGCATTACTCGTGCTAGCTAAGGTGACGATTCCCGTAGGAGTTCGGGAAAGTGTGCGCATTCGCACAGAAGTAAGTCAATGACTGGGTAGCGTTTTAACTATATGAAGACAGTAACGGTTCCGAAAGGACAAATACCAATGATGACCATGTAGTTTCTCTAGAAGAAATGATAATTAATCTGAACCCTCAGCTGCCCACAGGTGTTGCTGATATACCTAAATAGGAACAGCTGAAAATGTGTGTCCGTGAAGGGGCAAATATCCTTTGGAAACATTACGAATGTGGGCGTGGACAGCTGGGAATGTGGGTCTCAAGGGAAGCGTGCTACGGATAAGTCCCTGCCGGCCTGGGTGGCCGAGCAGTTCTAGGCGCTACAGTCTGGAACCGCGCGACCGCTACGGTCGCAGGTTAGAATCCTACCTCGGGTAACTTAGGTTAGTTAGGTTTAAGTAGTTCTAAGTTCTAGGGGACTGATGACCTCAGAAGTTAAGTCCCATAGTGCAGAGAACCATTTGAACCTTCTTTCCTTGATAATTCACAGCAGTCGCGCTGTCCTGTGTGCCCTCGGTGGCTCAGACGGAAAGAGCGTCTGCCATGTAAGCAGGAGATCGCGGGATCGAGTCCCGGTTGGGTCACAGGTTTTCAGCTGTCCCCATTGAGGTGTATCAACAACGCCTATTGGCAGCAGAGGGTTTCGGTTAGTTATCATTTATTTATGATACAAGAACTTGTAGCGCAGTGTCGTGTTGGTTATGTTCATCATCACGAGAGTCGGAAGAGGTTGAAACACGTTGTCGGCACGCACTCCACCCGTCTCAAATATTAACCGACTGTCCAAACGAGCTTCAAGTGCCACCCGACGGACACAACGGAGCAGGTGGCGCTCTGCCTTAGTACACTGCACTCACGAGAGGACGACGGTTTGTATGGTTTTCACAGGGTTTCCCACTGAAGACTGTTAACGAAGATCCTAGCGGGCGGACTACGTTCCGAGATATGAGAGTGGCTCCAAGACTTCTTAAGTTACAGAACCCACTAACTTGTCCTCGACAGCGCGTATTAATCAGAAACAGTCATCGTCAGTACTTCTCATGGAACTGTGAGAGGCCTGCTCTTATTCTCAATGTACATAAATGATCTGACGAATAGGGTGAACATCAATTTGCGGCTCTTTCTCGACGACGCTGTGGTGTGCTCGAGGTGTTGTCGTAGTAAGACAGTAGGAGTGTAGAAGATACATTACACAAAATTCCTAGTTGGTATGATGAATGACGCCTTGCTCTAAACGCAGAAAAATGAAGGTAAACGTAGATGAGTGAGTAAACAATCTCGAAATGTTTGAACACAACTTGACTGGGGTACACCGTGCCATAGTCACTTCGATTAGATGTCTAGCACTAACTGTGGAAAGCGATATGAAACGGAATGAGCTCTTAACGACGGTAGTAGGGAACGCGAAAGGTTGACTTCGGATTAATGGAATAATTTTAGGAAAGCATAGCTTGGCTATTAAGGAGACAGTGTATAATATACTTGTGTGACCCATTCTTGCGTACTGCTCGAGTGATTGCGAATCCCACCAGGTCTGATTAGAAGAAGACAACGAAGCCGTTCAGAGGCGGACCACTAAATTTGTTAACTTTACGTTCGATCAGAACGCGAGTATTACCGGGATATATCGTGAACTCAAACGGGAAAACGTGAAGGGAAGACGATGTACTTTTCACAAAACACTGTTGAGAATTACAGTTTTTGCAGTGCTGTTTTTTTAAAGTTCGATGCAAATACCTGATTTATCCTTGAGACATATCCTATGCTTGCTTCATAAAATGCAAACCCAGCCATAGCTGTATTTCGTGCCAAAGCAAGGGAAACTGACGAGCACAATAATGTATCTCTCTGTCCCGGAATCACACGAAAGTTGTGCGAGCACTTCGAGACGTAGACACTACAGCGCAAAGGGGGTTTGGTTCGGTCTGAAAGACGGGCACGTATATCGAAAGTGGTTAAGCAACGACTCGCGGTAAGTGAAATATCCAGCTTCGCTTCCCGATCCAGCACAAATTTTCATATGTCTCCTCAAATTCTACTGCTGATGATAAATATATTCCCTATTTATGACTAAATTTCATAAACAATTTATAACATTTAGGTAACATGAACTTGAAGCTTAACGCAGAACTGTTCTAATGCCAAAAACGTACAAATAAATAAGTAAATTTGGCCAAACTGCGAGTGAAACAAAATGGGAAGTGTGTTGTTTTCGTACACGGTACTCTCCACTATGGGCCAACGGTGGTCTGCGGGCTATGTACGTAGGTGCAAGCAGATACTCCCATTTTTCCCTTCGCTCTTGCTACGTGCTTGCATACTTTGAAAGCTAGAGGAGCGCTATTGTAAAAAGATAGGACTAATAAGCTCTATAAACACAGTATACGGTTTAAAGGCGAGAAAGGATCAGCGGTTCTTCTTGTGTTTAGCACAACTAGAGTAATGAATTCCACTGGTGCTAACAATCCACCTGTTAGCAAAACTCTCTCGAAGCCTGTAGTGGATAATTATTTCGGTAATGAGTTCCAATTTGCTACTCATATTTTAAAAACCGACTACTATATTCTGATTAATTAGCATCCTTTATCCTCTCTTGTTTTGGCGGACCACAATATTTAATTATGATAATAAATTTATCAAACTAATGGATGCAATTACCGTTTTGGCATGAGATGGGTTTAAGGCTTTTTCTTCATAGAAGAAATGGGAGCATGTTTTTCACGTTCTGCACAGTTTTTCTAAATTAGTCACCTAATAACTGAACTCGGTCTGTCTTCACAGCACTTCTATTGACATCGTATCCTGCATTGTCGTAAATGTGTCTGGCTCAGTTTTAAAGCAGCTTCTACTACTTCTGTATCGGACAAATTTCATATTTTGCTTTCCATACTGAAATACCACGACCTTTTAATAAGAACTCTATTTCTATGGACTTTTCCGCTTCCATTCTGATTTTATTGAAACTAAATGAGTCAACGGAAAAGACTGGTAACGTACAAGAGCGTGTTTTGAGACACTGCATGTTACATGTTTGCTTAAACTGTAACAGGAGAATATAAACACAATAACATTTTTATGACAGACGCTGCATTCTAGAGATTCGTAAAGAACTAATTCTTATAGGCGTGTGGTAAATTCGAAAACGCTCCAGATGCAGTGACAGTCTTAATTAAAACTGAGTTATGTTTCGCTGTTATGAGAGTTATCTCATTCCAGTAATAGAGACATATCAGTGATTTACTTAAGAAATAAAGAAAGCGTTATGTGATGCAGTGGGTGCTATTAGCGAACACATGTCTTCCATTTTTTAACTGTGTAAACTGAAATAAACCAATAAACATCTTTCACAGATCAGTCACTGTTGACCACTGCATAGGAAAAGAAAAAAAAGGTCATAGTAATACGAAAAGTAACTTACCTAAACTATGGACAATAGAAATTACCTATTGTTTCGGGTTTCATCATGCATCTGAGATAAAACAACCTAATGTGAAATCTATCTCGTGACTAAGACTGAGGCATGCTTACTACCAAAAACGTCTTTCTTCATGCTAGGCCATGCCGCAGGATATGTTTCTGGTTGGATTTCACTTGGTCTGTATGAAAGTGGCGTTTGAAGTTGTGCTACGGCCCTGAACTCTCTTGCAGCTGTATTATACAGAACTGTGACCTAGCCTGAGTCAAATGTGCTGTACTACTCTTCGAATTGTATCTGTCTGTTCACGCTCAGTTTAAAGTACCACGGAAGAGCTTAAAAAATCTTTGTAGATAAAGATGCTTCTTGCCACGTTCATTCGTCCCCAAATGAAATGCATGATATTTCCTCTGTGTGCAAGGATTTAATATTAGGTTTTTTTCCCTTTGTTAATTTATTGGCGTTAGAAACGTGCCCATACAGCTGTCTAAATAGCGTAATGTCAATAACGACTAAATGAACGTGCGGACAACGCAACCATTCCCAAAGAGGAAAAGATCTCCGACGCGACCAGGAATTGAATCCGGGTCCCGTTCCGTGAACAACATGACACGCTGGATGCTCGGCTACTGAGATGGACTTCACACCTGATTCATATCCTAGTAGTAGCTGTACGTGAGTCTGAATTTTCTTATGTTCTATACCTGAGTGCAGTTACTGGTAAGTGTCTGTGGTGTGAGTGTGTTTGTCTGCATGAGTTTTCTTTTTTCTGTAACCCCACTTGACATTTTCTTCAGATACCTCCTTTCGCGCATGCCTACAGTTAGTACTACTTTATGATCTGGTCACACGCGAATACTGAGAGCATGGTTTATAACCTGACATCCCCGCACAGCTAATTTCGCTACTCGACGCCTCTGATGCTGCTTCCAGTAACAAGAACTAAGCTAGTGTATTCTATGAGTTAGCTAGCATTTCGCTCTCATTTAAGTATATGGCCTAAAGAGACAGCCTTCCAGGAATTGTGAAGCGAATCCTGTAGTCCAAGACCATGTGCCACAAAGAGCGCAGATTGACCACGAGATGGTGATAGTCACATGCGTCCATTGTGCTGAATGAGGCAGGTTGATGAGGCCCATGAGCTGTAGTGTGCGAGTGAGAGAGACGAGAACCTACATCATAGGTAAACCCTGTAGGAGCTGTTTGTGCCCAGGGAGGATTAGCAATGTTAAATGTAGCGGACCTAAGATGGGCCATAAGGGGAAACATATATGAAAACTATTTAATCCTGTAGTACATCATAGGTAAACCCTGTAGGAGCTGTTTGTGCCCAGGGAGGATTTGCAATTTTAAATGTAGGGGACATCAGATGGGCCATAAGGGAAAACATATATGAAAACTATTTAATTCTGTACTAGTCCAGGGAATGAAGCTATAGCAACTTTAACCCACCACCTTTCTTAAATTTTCATGGTGATCCCAATAAAACTGGAATACTGATCACATCTGTAAAAGTTTAGGATTTTCTGTTAAAATGAAATTAATAAATTTTGTAACAAAGACGTGAATGGTAGAAACTCAACGCTTTGGTCGATTGTAACGATCGACATTTCATATAAAAGCGCATCATTAAAATGACAATGTTGTAAACATCTACTCTGCAACTTCATTTCTTTAAAGGATATAGTAAATTTAAGTAATAATTTTTATCAGTTAAGCATCATCATTTCCTCCCCACAAAACACTATGAACGATGGCAGCATCGCACCTTACTGGATCAATAGGTTATAGAATATATGTTGTAAAATTTAGGGCATAATAATTACTTCTGTTTATCAGAAAGCACTTTCGTGCAACGCTTCTGACCGTAACACTCAAAGTTAAGAAGGAAACTGAATTGGTTTTATGTAAAGGAATTGAACGTCATCATGTAACGGACATTGTTACTTCATTTGTAACGTGAAAATGGTCTATCTTTGATTATTTTAATGTGTTAAAATATAAAATATGGTAGAATAATTTGTAGCCAATCATATGGACAGCTTCAGGGAAGGGAACTGCACTAGTCAGTTCAGCGACGGTGTTCGGCACGCAGGAGTCGCGGTCGGAGACGGGCAGAGGGACGACAGTTCGGCTGGAGACAGCAAAGTGGACAGTTCTCGCCTAGGCATATAAGTGTACAGTTAGGACTGAGGCGATAGAGCGGACGATCGGTTCATTCGTTAGCCAGGAAGTGATTGAGAAAATTCGCGTTGTGTGGTATCTTGGGATTTCGTCTCTGAGCGGTGAGTAGCCGGACGCCTGGTGCGAACTCTAACTTTTCACGTAGATAACGAGGTGAAGTATTCGACTTGTAGGAGCTTCAGTCCGGAACTGCGCTGCTGCTACGGTTGCAGGTTCGAATACTGTCTCGCGCATGGATGTGTGTGATGTGCTTAGGTTAGTTAAGTTTAGGTAGTTCTAAGTCTATGGGACTGATGGCCTCAGGTGTTAAGTCCGATAGTGCTTAAAACCATTTGAACAATTTTTGAACTTGTATTTCAAGATGAGATTGTGAATGATCGAGCTGTTTGAAACGAATATGCGCTCGAGTGTAACAGTAATTCTAAATACGACCACTTTCGCTATTAGTTTGCTTTCTTAATAAACATTGTTATAACCATATCTCAACGTGTGGACTACACCATTTACGGGTCGTTCAATTACTATTATTACTTTTATTATAAGTTATATTAACTTTCTATGTTTCATACAATTTCGCAAACTTGCCATCATCCAGGCAATTTAACCAAAGGGTCACAAGTGTCTCATTTAGGGCGTGTAATGCGACTCGCACTGTTCAACCCCTAGACGAGTTTTAGCGAAGACATTTCGACCAAGAGGGACCGCATGTGAGCCCGATCGTCTTTTGGATGTTACCTCTCAATCCATAAAATACTTTCGTGCAAAACGTAAGAACTGAAGTAACTTCCACGTGATGTATCAGCGAGAGGAACTTATGTCATCCATGGAACACACTGCTACAGTATAGCAAGAAGGTGACTGAAAGAAATGGACAATAACATGATCAGAAATGACAGTATGATTTGAAAAGATAGTAAAGACACTTACGTGACGTGCATACATGATGGTACCCATGATATTACAAAAGGCGGCCGGCCGGAGTGGCCGTGCGGTTCTAGGCGCTACAGTCTGGAGCTCCGGTCGCAGGTTCGAATCCTGCCTCGGCCATGGATGTGTGTGATGTCCTTAGGTTGGTTAGGTTTAATTGGTTCTAAGTTCTAGGCGACTGGTCTCAAAAATTAAGTCGCATAGTGCTCAGAGCCATTTTTTACAAAAGGCGGTGAACAGTGGTTAACATGATGCGTGATCACCACGGACAGAAATGGATGCTCTATACCGCGGTCATAACACCCCACAAGGTTGGGAAGGAGTTCTTGTGGTGGGGCATTCCATTCATCCACCAGCACTGTTGAGAAGTTACTGGTAGGTCATTGATGGACGTCTGCGTCCTCCAATACATCTCCCAACGCACCTCACATGTGTTCGATGGACTTTAAGTCGGGAGAACGAGAGGGCCAGTCCTTCACCGAATATCCTCTTGTTCTGAGAACTCCTGTACGTATGTTTCGTCATCCACGAAAATAACCCCAGAAGAGACGCTCACGTGGAAGGTGTCCGATGTCACAGTACCACTGTACACCGGTGAGTGTACGGTGTTCAAACGTTTAAAAATCAGTACAGTCATCAAACACTATGTGTCCCCACACCGTAACACCTGGACCTCCTAAACGAACATGTTCGACAAAGCTGGACGTACTCTCATACGGCGAGACCTGGGAACACATAAGGCACGCAGGAAAATTGTCGAACAGCATCGTTATGATTATGCAGCCGAGCTGATGTGGGGAGCATAGTATCTCATGAGGGAACTGACCTTTAAATCTTTGCGCACAGTTCGTTTATGAAGCAGCATTACTGTATGCACTGCTTCCCCTTATGCGACTTTTCATGGGTGCTTTAGGAACAGGTGTTATTTTTTGTTTGGAAATAAGCGACGGCATCGATCGGCGCAGGTGAAGATGCCCTTGGATTAAGGTGGTATTCGTAGAGCTGACATGTGTGCCCGTTCCTCCGAATTAAACCTCACTAATCACGTGTGGGACGAGTCGGGTAGACGTATGGCGCCATGTCGACATGCGGGAAGGACCATCACGCAGTTTTCAACCACTCTGATGGATGAATGGAATGCCTTGTCTCAAGAACTCCTTACCAACCCTGTAACAAGCATGGGAGCACGTTGCAGAGAATGCACTGCCGTCCGTGGTGATTACACATCCTACCATGAACATTTTCCAGCCTTTTATAATGTGCAGTACACCATAATGAATCACGGTGGCTTCTACGTAGCTGTAGTCCTTGAATAGAATTACTAATTTAGTTCTTCTCACTGTGTAATTCCATCACTTACGTTCTTTAGTATACTGTAGCAGTTCTATTTATAGTCCACGTTTCATTGAGTAATACCACTTGATAGCAGCGCATAACGCAAAAGGTACTTTCGTCGTTTTGCTTTGCACACCATTGAACAATACATTAATCTATAATGATTTTGTAACTCTTTTGATTATTATATTCATTCAGATAACCAAGAACACCATACCCAAACTATATTATAGTATGGGCATATGCAGCTATCAAAAGACTTGATGTTAGAAAGAATTCCCAAAAAAGCTGGAAAAATTGGCATTAAAAAAATTATTTAGCCGCCTAAAGACGCTTCATCAGGTGCCACAGCGTTAAAAATGTAGTAGGCATACCTTTTGCTCCTAGTACAAATTTACTAGTCGGTGAATATTATAATTGCTACGGCGAACGAATGGTAACAAAGAAGTGGTCTTTTTGATTCGGACAAATTACTGCTGATAGGTGAAACTTGCAGTTTCAGAGCCACATTGTAAGATTTTCTTACATTTAGTCTCGTTTAGACGTTTGTGTGGAGCCGCTTTTACTTTTGGCAACACGTTTGCCCTGCCGTATCGCCGATACAGACAAATTCTAAAACATGACTCTGTGTGTGCAATGTTCAGCTATTATCATTTTTTCTTAATGAATGGAGCACGTCTTTGTTAGCTTTCGTTCAACACAGTATTGCCAACATTCACTGAATAGTAAATTTCGGCTAGGAGCGGCTGCTCTGTCTATTACACTTGAACGTTTGTTGCAGCTGATGATGCGGCTTCAGGCAGTGAAAGCAGTTTTCTTTCAACAAACAACAATTTTACCTGCTTTTAGCTGAATTCTTTCTAACATGACAATAAGCCACTTTTTGTTGTAGGCACTCAGGCTCCCACCCTCCAAGATCCCATATTTGTTATCAAAAGTCTGCAGCCCTACAATGCAGTTCACTAACCAACCCTGACATGAAGTATTCCCATGCAACATTCTACTACACAGGACTGTCCGATTTTTAAGTCTACTACAAAAATTCCTCCTGAAAGAATAAGGTCAAGAAAAGTCACTGGATGAAAGATAGTAAAGTGGTGTTCAGCTACATATTACGTGAAAAAAGCTATACTGACCTGAGGCAAGAATGAGGTGCTAAGTCCAGTCTGCAAAAATACAATCCTTGGAATAGTCTGTTATCCAACAAAAGAGACCAACGAGTATGTTAGGGTTACTAATGAGTTTAGCTTCTAAAGACCTCCGAGGTAGTGACTGTAAGAGGCAAGCATTTCAATCAAGAAAACAATCTATGGCACTGTGTGTTCAGTGTATCTAGCGTTGATATTTCTACTTGTCTGTTCAATATAAGGAGTTGCAATCTTCATGCATGAGCTGGTAGATACCAGATGTGTTGTGTTTATCTGTTACAGTGTTAGCTGCCCTCAGTTGCTTTTGTATAGAGTTGTCTCCTCTGGAGGTAACTTTCAGTCGTTGTCTTCAGAATATATTGCCTACTCTGTAAGCTTCTTTGAAGTTGTAAGTGAGTATCTGTATATTGTTTGTTGTTTGGCCGCTTCTTTTTCAGATGTATTGTGTTTGTTTTCGTTCTGTGTGTTTATGTTCTGTGTGCCTGTGCTTGTGCCTTGATGTTGATCTGTATGGTGTTGTGTGTTGCCTGCGTTCCTCATTTTTGTTGTAAAGTTCTGGTTTACTTTGTTTACCATGTTTTCTCGTGTCCATTGTTTTCTATTTCCAGCACGTTTTTGTTGTTACCCTAATTAAGGAGGTGTAGCACGTGTCAGAAAGTAGCCTCATTATAGGTAGCTGTATGTTTCGAATTTTGATATGTGGTTGTGCTGGTAATTGCGTGTTTCCTGAATATGGAAAACTGGTGTTCGCTACTGTGTCATTGTATTGGGATGTTTAAGGAATTAACTTTATGTTGGTTTCTGATTCTAAGCTGAATTTTGTCCGTTGATGAACTGTGTTTATATCAGTATGGAGTTGTGTACTACTGGGCATTTCATCTCAGGGCACATACCAACTTCATAACGATACCCGTATATGGTTCTGTTCTGACTAGCTTTCACTCTGGTTTCAAATATTTAATTCTCATTGTGACACACACACACACACACACACACACACACACACACACACACACACACACAGACAGATACACACAAGACATGTTAGAAAGGATCATCAACAATAATAATCAAATGCTGCAGACTCGTGTACAACAACAAAGCAGCTCACGTCACAGGCAATATTATTCAAAATACAAGGAATTATAATTGAGTAAATTGGTTTTATAGAGAGCTCGAGAGCCGTGGTAAAAATTTCCGTTTTGAAGAGCGTACCACAGCGCGTTGTCTGAGGCAGTCGCCCTCAGTTTCAGGCGGTGGCGTCCCTGTGGTCAGTCTGAATGAGTCTGGAGTCACTATGGGGTCAGTCTCTCGTTCCCAGCTTGCTAGTCTGTCTCTCGTCCGGATTTGTGGTGCAGTTAGTGTCTGTCTGTCGTCCGGAGTTCAAGTATGTCTTTCGTTCGGATCAGTCTTAAAGGCCAGGTAAATGAGAGTCTCTCCACTCCGCCAGTAAGAGGACTCAGCGAGTGGTCGCTCGGTTGGGGCTTAGTTCCTACATCTGAGTCAGCGCGTTAGGCCGCCAGTCTGCTCGAGTTGCTGAGGCAATGGTCATTGGCGGTTGGATCGATCGGTTGGTCGGCCACGCACTGGGACACTAGATGACTTGTCCGCCTTGCGCGTCGGCGCATGTGAGGTCGCCACTTGAGTCCAGTGGGCTGCGCCGTGTAGTGTGAGGTAGTGGCTTCGCGGCCGACACGAGGGCAACAGGAGTCAACCCACGATATCGGTCTGACCGGTGCGAGCTGCAACGCCGTGGGACGGGAGATCGGCGCACCTTCCTGCGTCCGTTGAAGAGTCTGGCAGCGGACGGTTCGAGAGAGCGATTTGGGGGTGCTGCGCCAGGTCTTCTCCAGAAATCTCAGTTTATTAGAAGTTAAGTGATAATTGATACGTTGTTTCATTTACTTGTTAAGTTATACTTGTTTTCTTGGGGAGGTCACCAGCCGCTTTGTTTTGGGGTCGTCCCACCATTCTTCAGCGTTTGCCCACTCGCGGCAAGGTGGTTATTTATGAACTGGGTGGTCCGTTTTTCCCTTGTGGAGTAGGGGCGACTTAGAGCAACCTGCGGTTCGGGTTGTTCGGTAATCTCCCTATCAATCTACAGTAAGTTGGTAGCTGACTCTGTCATGTTTGTAGGATTCGGTGTGTTAACGAATCCATTACTTGGAGTGTAACGGCCAAATTCCTGAAATATGATTTTATCTTGCCCATCATCTTCAGGGGCAGTATTTGTGTACTGTAGAGCATGTTAACATGTTTGGCCAAGCTCGTATAATTTGACATAGGATTGCACTTCATGGGCTTTTATTTAAATCGTCATTTTAGTATAAAAAGCTGCCACCCTTCCACCGTAAGACTTTTCTTAGAAGTTAAAATAAGGTTGCACGTTCGGTAGAAAGTTAATCTTTTAATTTTAGTGCTTTGTAAGATTTCCATGCCTCCTACGGGGTGCATAGTTTGTGTGCTTGTGTGAATTGTCGAAAATTTTAGTTTAAAGTAATCTAGTGTGTTGCAGATTTGCACCAGTGCATTCTTCCAGAGGTTGTTGTGAGCGGTCGTGACTATGGCCGTGTCCAAAGGGGGCACCCAGGTTCTCGACCCGAAAGCTCATACACTCAAAAATTTGTTTCTTTCTGCCTCTCAATAAATTGTAGCTTGATATTTAGAGAGTGCTTTCTGCTTATAATTTTGAATTAAAAAAAAAACGCATTTAGGAATAAAATTTCCAATTGTTAAAAGCAAATTGGATTATGATTTCATGAGTTACTCCCTGGCAACCACTTCCTCGCTCACGTAGTGTGATTAAGTATGTTAATGTTCTTGATGAATCGCTAGTAAACAAAATAAAATTTTAACAATATTCTTTGAAGATAAATTCACGGTTCAGCTCTCTATAAAATCAACGTAGGGTGACTACCACTAACACAAACACAAAACATCTGCAATTTACTCAACACTGTAATTCAATTTATATTAGACAAACAAGTAGAATAATCACAGATACACTGCATACAGAATGCTAGTTAAGAGTAACAGCAGTCGTTCCACATGTGCAAATCATCTCATTTACCAAAGGATGTACACAGACCTTAACATTCTTAAATGCAGCAATAGCCCTCCACCGAAACCTCTAATAGAAGAAAAGAAGCGGGAATCTTCTCACAAGCAAAGTAAAAATGTTAAATAATTATGACTTTCGTTTTGCTAGCATGTTACTGTAGATGAGTTGGCTAATAATTCGTCATTGGTGAGTAATCGCAAGCGTATACGTGTACTGATTTGATAAAAAAAAACTGTTTAGATATTTCACTTTTCTAATGTTTCTAAGATTTGTTGACACAGCTGTATGTAATTCGATGATTTGCATTTATGCTAGTTTAATGAGGTTAGATGATACTTGCTGTAAAAGCCTCATTGTTCGTGAATCAATTAGTAAATATGACGTATTTCTGAACGAGTACATAGCAGTGTGCAACGAAATCTTTCTTCCACCACTAAAACGACTATTATAAAATGAAGACACATAACCGAACACACACACAAACACAAACACACCATCTTCTTCCACGTCACTGCAAAATTCAGAACTCCCACCCAAAACACACAGAACAAGATGGCGGATGAAGTGAATATCACACAAACAGGGAAACGGTGTGTATTAGGAAACTCCACTCAAGTTCCCTGTATATGCATGAAAACGCAAACATATAAATACATAATCCGTCATCCGACTCCCCAATCACCATTTCACGAAGGCTATTTACAATAAGCATACGCTTCAACAATTTTTTGATAATTATTGCTGTAACCTAAAATCGCCAGTCAAAGAATCAACCCACGAATCTTTGGTTGCTATACAACACAATATAATGTAGTAAGAGAAGTGCCAAAAAGGATAAAGGAAATAAATAGAAGAATATAAAGATAGTTTCATCAGACATGAAAATTGGCAAATTACGTAACAAAACTATGATAAACGCTTAGTACCTGCGGGTGACTCTTTGGAAGGCAACAGTTATAGCTGTGTTGAAATATCAGAGAGTCATGTGAACACCAGTATGTGGTACTATAGTATACACTTACCTTTCCTGTTACTGTTTTGGTTAATACTTTTACACTATATGCTATTTTTTACTTTATACTATAACCACAAAAACTATTATCGTTTATAATGTATAATCTCTTTATAAATTAATTGATAGAGAATAAACGTACCCACAGATGATTGAGAGCGTCGCCGAAATTGGGTTGGGTACTAGGATGAAAGAAAAAGTTTTCTTGGTGAAGGCGGTACCACCGTTCCTGTTATGTCTTATTTGTCAGAAGCTTTGTTACTTGAAGTAGTACTTTCTCTTCTTTTGCCTTGGTCGATTTTTATTAAATACGATATACATACATTTGAAAAATGACAAACTTACGTTTTAGCTACAGTGGCTTGCCATAAACACAACAGCCTTTATTAGACACTAATGAAGATATATTGCCTTTCCAAATGTGGAGCAAAGTAGCAGCCACAAAAAAAGAGACAGCATTTTGTTATGAGCCTAACACGGGCCATTATCATTACGTTAATGAGATGCAATTTTGTCATTTGGAGAGAAATACGAACACAGGGCAAAAAAGTAATTTTGGTGCTGAGAGCAATTTAAGTTCATTACGGGTTTTGAACTAGGTAAACTGCACAAGAGGCGCCGACACAGGCATTTACGGAGCCGTCTGCGCTCCGCCACTATGTTAGTCATCAATTACTCGGATTAACCGGGCGGTTGCTACAACATAAGTAATGAACGTAGGGCAGCCGTCGCAGCTACAGCAGGGTAGTTCATAGAAACTGTCCGACGGTTAGTGCAGGCAAGTGTCTGCATTTTGGAGACGGCACGTAACGCATCGCACGGTAAAGGCACTATCGTTCACTGTGATGCTTCCCACAGACTACTGATATCAATAGACACACTCTAAAAGTGTCATTGCCCGCGAGACTAAACGATACAAGTAATCAGAATGAGATTCTCAGTCTGCAGCGGAGTGTGAGCTGATATGAAACTTCCTGGCAGATTAAAACTGTGTGCCGGACCGAGACTCGAACTTGGGACCTTTGCCTTTCGCGGGCACGTGATTTACCAACTGGGCTACCAAAGCACGACACCCGACCCGTCCTCACAGCTTTATTCCTGCCAATATCTTGTCTCCTACCTTCCAAACTTCACAGAAGCTCTCCTGCGAACCTTCAGAACTAGCACTCCTTCTTTCAGAAGGTCGAGTCTCGATACGGCACACAGTTTTAATCTGCCAGGAAGTTTCGAAACAAGTAATCACTCTTCACTCTACAATAAACACAGGAAGAGACGCTGATTGGTTCCTCTGAACAAGGGACATTTATTCAGTTCTCCCAAAAATTGGGTACCATCAAACAAGGTACAGGTACATCGACGAATCTGAAAAACCATCACGAGCGAAGAACAACGACTTCCCCACATCGATGTTACGTCGTAGTTGTATAGGCATTACGAGTAAACATTCCTCAAATGTTCGGGTTTAGAAATTTCATTTTATTCTTTTCTACCTTTTCCGGCCTGCCTGGGTGTCCAATAAAAAAAATGGAAAATAAAATTGGAAAGCAGAATCTCCAGTGACTGTTCTTGTTGTCATGTTGATCCGTGAGTGACACGTAAATAGAAGATCATTGCCATTGTTAAATTAATGTAAAGCTCACTGAGCGCCAGTTTCCAAATGACAACAGAGGAAATCATGAAATGATTTCTTGTGAAGAAATTTCGATAATTATACAGGGTGTGATGACGAGTTGGAAATCAATATTCTATATGAAGGAACAACTGATTTCGCCAAATATTTTTTACAGCCCTTTCATTTCCTGGACTGCGTCTTCGCGCTTCATTCATACTATTGGCTTCGAAAAAGTTAAAATAAGTGAAAAACCACTGTCGACAATTAAAAAGTGTTAAATCTGAAACTCTCACTTAATACGAGAATATAAAACAATCTTATATGTAGAGCATACACAGCTAAAATAACTGTACATATCTAAAGGAACTCTCAAACAAATGAATGTATATTCAGGTTTCGAAATGCTGGTAAAATTGATTGAAAGTCCCATTTTTCACTTAAGCTGTTTTATTGTTGTCTCTTAAGGAGTGGTAAGACCGGTTTTGTACCATATTCTCAGTTTTTTTTATGATCTAATGTTCCATGTCGCCTGAATGGCGTAACGCGTACCCAAGTTGCAATGAGGAGGGCTTACTGACGCAATCGCCAATGGTAGTTAAAACTGATAATTCCGGTTGTCGTTGATAGATTAGGTTGGAGGGGGGGGGGCGCCAAATGTTCATGTGGTTGAGTGAAACATTCTAGACTGCTGAAGGTCTGAAGTATTAGACCATAGCGGAAAATACAACTGTGTTACAGCTCAATAAATCGTGAAAAAGGTTAGAGACTGGTAAATTAGATGTCCATGGTGATACTGGTTGAGCTTCTTCTAAGCGTCTTTTCCAGGGTCTTCACCACACGAACTGCAGCATTAGCTTGACGATAGTAATTTGGATTTTATCTTGCGTACACTAGCCTGCGTAAAGCGATGTCAGAGAGTCTCAGAGCCATAATACCTATTTCAAGTGTTACTAGCCTGTTTGGAACGATTTCTAGAAAGGTGCGTCGCCCTGTGAAAAACTCCAATCGCTCATCTACTGTGGACTTATCTCCTGGATGTAATCTATGTCTGCAGTTGTTTATGGATAGTTCCCACATATTTCGGAAGGCTGCCACATAATCATTTTGGCTCACAGCGTGACGGGTACATCTATCGTCGAACGCTACGCTCTCCTTATTTCTTCAAACATGTTTACAGGATAAGTTGCCATATAAACATGGTTATTAGTGAAGTCGTCAAATACTTCTCTTACAGGAATATCCTAGTTTCTGTAACTTCCGTCTAATAGAAGAATTCCAAAGAAAGTGCATTCATTTCCTCGTTTGACGTTTTATAGGTATGGAGCGTCGTCCTTCCAGATTTGTGCACTGCACTGTTTGATCCATAATATTCTTTGTGATGAAGCAACTCCAAGTAGCTTTTAGAGTTTGTGTATTTGTTCCCCTAACAGCATATGGGGGAATTTTCATTATATTGTGAGTAATCGTTGTGCTAGTAGGAGTTATTGTTTTTCCATCGGGTCTCATGAAAAATGTGCCAGCTGGACTGAACTTGCCGTAATACTTGCATTTTTAATCTGGGTTGTACTTGGTATATTGTTTGTATTTTCAGGCTGAGATGAACTTGTTACATTATTTGAATTTACAGGCTATGCTGTATTACCAGACCAAGCTAATCTTGGTAAGGCTACATCATTTAGATCCCAAGATTCATCAGTACTTCCTTGAGATTCTGTGCTGTCCGACATAGGCCTATAGGCTGGATGAATTTCATCTTCAGTAGCAGTGTTAGACTCATGTTCGTCCAACCACTCAGTCGTTGAGGCGTTTGTTTTAGCCGGCCGCGGTGGTCTAGCGCTTCTAGGCGCTCAGTCCGGAACCGTGCGACTGCTACGGTCGCAGGTTCGAATCCTGCCTCGGGCATGAATGTGTGTGATGTCCTTAGGTTAGTTAGGTTTAAGTAGTTCTAAGTTCTAGGGGACTTATGACCACAGTAGTTGAGTCCCATAGTTCTCAGAGCCATTTGAACCATTTGAGCGTTTATTTCAATTGTCTACATTCATGGTATAAGCAGATTGTACTTTCTAGAAGTAATATTTAGTTCCGTACCTTAAGAAACAACGTTCCTTCGATAGAAAGAGATTACAAATAGTTACTTTGTCAGTGAAAGAGAGAAGACAGAAAAACTGAAAGAATAAGAAACATAATTGAATATATCATCTATGCGCGCAGCACCTTTAACTTCTGAGGTCAACTTCGACATTTAGCAGGAAGTATATTATTGTTGTTCCTAGTCTAGCAGTGCAACAGTTGCCAGTATAAAAATACCAAGGATACCGTCATCCAGAGAGTGGCAGAAAATCTGTTGTTTAATTTTCGATTACAACGAGCTTGATATAACCTCATCACGCATTATGTGCACAACGTTAAGAAAACACTGTTTTTATACAGTATTTGCTATATTAAATACTGTTTCATCATGTTTCTTAATTGTTGACGAATATTGAACAATTATATAAAAAAAATGGTTCAAATGGCTCTGAGCACTATGGGACTCAACTGCTGTGGTTATTAGTCCCCTAGAACTTAGAACTACTTAAACCTAACTAACCTAAGGACATCACACACATCCATGCCCGAGGCAGGATTCGAACCTGCGACCGTAGCAGTCGCACGGTTCCGGACTGCGCGCCTAGAACCGCGAGACCACCGCGGCCGGCAACAATTATATAAAATAGGGTCCATTTACACATGATTTTAATATGCATAACGGGATGACCAACTCACACTCGGGACCGGAAGGACTCCATAATTCATCCATAGGTTAGATAAACATTATAGAGAGTTTATATTTTGCATTCAATGTTTCTCATTTTGGTTGCATTATTTATTTATTAGTACATTATGTATATTTCTTTATACGACTGTTTCAGAATTTCAAAGATATTTTCACGAATACATGGCAAATAAAATTTTTCCCATATAGCAGTACAAAAACAGCTCATGTTTTGTTTTCATTTCCACCAGAAAATTTTCAAAATGAGTACCCAGGCAACATGGGTTTTTCGGTTAGTAATACAATAAAATATAGCCTTTCTTTGTAGTTCATACTGATGTAAGGAACCTACATCCCATTTTAAGAACTGCCTTTCACTTGCTACAGAAACTAAAGTGATTAGTGGAACTAAAAAGAAAAGAAGTATCCAGATCCCAATTTTTATTTACTTATTCCGGTAACCGGTTTCATGTTGAGCGAACATCTGCTGACCAGGACCTCCACGGTGAGATGTGGAGCTCGTCCACGAAGCTGTCGTAAGTGCCGACAGCAGTTGGTGACTGGTACCTGATGGTACTGGCAGCACCTCTGTGAACTGTTTATGCACGAAATAGGGGAGCTCCAGGTCTGAAGATAGCATCATTGGCCGAAACCTGTTACCGGAATAAATAGATACTTGTTGCCATTCTGGCTATTTCCCCAGTTACGCTGTTAAAAACGATCTCTGTAGTACCGCAGTGACACAAATAATTAAGCTATAGCTGGATTCTAGGTATGGAAAAAAATAATGTTATCGGGCCTTTTATAGCTATTATAAGTTTGGAATCGATGCACTGAAAATGGTGGACATGCTCTCTGACGTAATCGCGGCAAATGAACAAACATAAATGCTCTTACCTTCATAAAAACTTCCGTTTATACGATGTGAAGAAAAACTCACCACATATTCATTCATGTGTGCAAAATGTATCTAAAATTTATCGTAATCTTGAACAAAGGGTCCTGTATAACTAGAAATATGAAAGTAAGATCCGTACTTTAAATAGAAAGGCAAATCTTCGTTTGTTACCAAAAAACTCGAACTGATTTCCTTCAAATTTTTACACGGTAGTGTAGTAGTGTAGTAAACATTAGGATAGTCTCATATAAGTGGAAACACTGTTAGCAAACTTTTGATAGGTGCTTAACCAATTTACTTCGAATTTTTAAGCGAGGCTCTAACAAAAATTCATGCTGATATAGGCTAGACATATGTTAAACGAAAATGTGTAGCAATAAATTTATCTCGACACTTTTCCATTGGACACAAATTTAATACAAAACAACAATATCAGATGGTGGTTTCACCTTGATGCAAGACCCTTTTGTTATTTGTTTAGTTATTCCCCCAAACTAGTTTCGGCGAAAAATAACGTCATTATCAATAGGATCTTTGATTCTTATTTTCTAGAGGTAGAAGTGTGATTTTAAAACTGTTTCCGTTGTATTTTGTGCATTTCATTGTGTTGCGGTTTTTCACGGCATACATCATGTCATATGCAATTACGTTGGACGGATTGCCGCTACTTTTAGAGACAGTAAAACACCTTTTACACCTTGTTCGTGATACTCAACATTTGGATCCCAACCAACGTTTTGTTTGGAATAACAAAACACGGGTCTGACCGCCAGAGAGCGGGTGGAAGAGGAGGTGAACAGAGGGGAGCGAGGAAATGGTCATAGAGAGGAGAAGGAGGATCTGGGCACAGAGAAACGGAGTAGGAAATGGAGAGAAATAGTGGGAATAAGACCATAGAAAGGGGAGATAAAGAGGAAATGGACAAAGAGGGAGACTGGGTGTGTGTAGACAGAGACTGGGGACAGACGAGATTAGGACGCACATCCAGTTCCTTTGCCAGATTGTCTAGTGTTATAAATCCCTAAACTGATAAACCAGAGACAGCGTAAACTGGTATTAATTTCATGTTTCCATCGTAAATGTTTCCTATAATTAGAGACTGTATCGACAATATCAATGCTGCCAAAATTACTTATTAAGAGAATTAAATATGTACAGTTATTGCATTACAAATTTAACACAATAAGTGATGTTTTAAACTTAGAAAGTGTGTATATGTTTTGGGGCAGCGCAGCTAACTTACTGCATTTATGTTCTTTACGTAGTGAAATTCAGCGTCAGGTATGATGTTCAGTTTATTACTTTTTTCTATTAACTCTATTCAGAAATCGTTTTGTAGACAATATCCCCATATAACACCAACTGTGTCTAAAAATAATATGATTGAGACGCATCGCTCAGAAGATATAACACCATAAACTTGAGATGAGTCACAAACTATTTCTCTTCAAACGTACCGCAAGTTAATGAGACTAGACTAATCCATTGCTTGATACTGAGAGCAATTAGAAACTTGTGTCTTAGCAATAAAGCTTCCACATGCATTAGGAAAAATATTTGACACATTTGTAAAGTAATCAGACGTATCAAGCTGATTTCTACAGTGGAGATGGAGTCTTAAAAAATCGCGAGTGGCGTAGTTATTGTTTGTAAAAGAATGGTGATCATTTGAAATAACGAGGTAGTTTCGTAATTGTATCGGGGAGGAATAGTATGTCATAGACATTCAGCAGTTACGCTGTAATTGGGACTGCACCAGGCAGAGAACACCAGGTCGTATCAGAAACTACTGAAGTGACGTCGGTGGCCTTGCCACTGACGCTCCCAGGTCTAAACAGATTCAGCTCAGGTCAGAACTGGTCAGCTGGACTGTCTGCTGTCTGGACTGCTATTGATCCTTCCCCTGTCATTCATTATGGTCGTAGTGTCAATACGTGGACAAACACCACGTGATAGAACAAGATGCCAGAGTTTCTACTACACTAATGTTTACGTTCGATTCAGCACATTTGTCACTAGAGCTTATATAAACTGCAGATAATATTAATACTGCAACACGAGTCTGCAACAGCTGTCCTTTCTGGCAGAGATGGTGTCATCGGTAATAGCACCACTTGCCGTTATTTGTTCTTCATGTTGTTTAAATATGTCTCCCTTTTAACATACTGCCGAACAGGTTGCTGTACACAAACTACATTTCTTCTTGTTGTGTTTCAGTTTTTATAGACAACTAGCTGTAGTCCGCCATGGTTTGCTATAGCTCAGTTTGTTTAAATGGAACCGAAAGAAAAGCTAAAGCACAAGTTTTTAATATGTAAGGGAATTGGATGTACATCCTACTCTCCTTTTCTCCCCTGTCTCTGTTAATCTCCTTCTAGCCGTTTCGTTGTCCACCTCCTCCTCCCCCTCTATTTGTACATCTTCTCGTCCCTGCTCTCTCTCTGCATCCGCTGTACCCCTTTTCTCAGTCAATCACCTCATCCCCCTTTCTCCGCCTGCCTTTTCGTGCCCCCCCCCCCTTTCCCCCCGCTCACTTCACTTCCTCCGGCCTCCTCTCTCTCTCTCTCCACCCTCTCCGGCCACCTTCTTTGTCCATGCCCTCCTTCCCATTTTCTATGTATATTTTCTTGCACCCCTCTGTCCATATCATTTTCCCGCTCTCTCTGACCCTAAGCCTTGTTTATTGTTATTGAAAATTCAGTTTCTGTAGCAGTAATATTGCAATTATAAACCAATAAGCCACAAATACATCTGTCACATTTCATTACGTTTCACTATCGTATACTTTACACACACAAACACACACACACACACATGTTAGAAATCGCCATTGTGACACAATTTCAGAGCAACAGTCAAGAACCCTTGGATATTAATCATGTCGAATAAACAAACATTTACTTGTAGGTTTCGACACCCATAGGAGATTCTGAACTGAAAACTTCATATGGACATATGCCCTGTTCTCAGTCAATGGTCCTGCGATAGGATGTATAGTCTTTTTTTGTAATATCTCGAAAACTGTGCCTTTCAGCAGGAACATGTCGTAGTATAGAATTGAACTAGATGAGGATTCCTACAAAAACTGTCCTATTCACTTTTTCCGTAGTTACAGCAAAGAGACCGAATAACTATGGAAAATGTCTTGTCATGCATGTTCTGCATTGTTGGTAGTTTTAGCTCGCCAATTTGAGACCATTTCCCGGAGATTCTGAACTGAAAACTTCATATGGACATATGCCCTGTTCTCAGTCAATGGTCCTGCGATAGGATGCATAGTCTTTTTTGTAATATCTCGAAAACTGTGCCTTTCAGCACGAACATGTCGTAGTACAGAATTGAACTAGATGAGGATTCCTACAAAAACTGTCCTATTCACTTTTTCCGTAGTTACAGCAAAGAGACCGAATAACTATGGAAAATGTCTTGTCATGCATGTTCTGCATTGTTGGTAGTTTTAGCTCGGCAATTTGAGACCATTTCCCGGAGATTCTGAACTGAAAACTTCATATGGACATATGCCCTGTTCTCAGTCAATGTTCCTGCGATAGGATGCATAGTCTTTTTTGTAATATCTCGAAAACTGTGCCTTTCAGCAGGAACATGTCGTAGTACAGAATTGAACTAGATGAGGATTCCTACAAAAACTGTCCTATTCACTTTTTCCGTAGTTACAGCAAAGAGACCGAATAACTATGGAAAATGTCTTGTCATGCATGTTCTGCAGTGTTGGTAGTTTCAGCTCCCCAATTTGAGACAATTTCCCGTTATAATAGAATACAGTCATCCTGTATCAAACTGTTCATCTCAACTTCCTCACACTACTGTAGTAAGTTATAAACAATGATAGTAGTAGGCAAAGTCAACATCACCCCACTCTACGTTGTTGCCAAATTTATTAAAGATGACTGATCCAAGACGGCAGCCATAGAAGTGGCAAAGTTGCGATGAGCTGGGCTTATGGATAGAATGGACATAAGTCTTTATTTTGTATGAATTGTGGTATATTGTTCATCTAAACAGTTTGCGTTGTCACAGATGGTAGCTCTACCCTGTGTGCTACCCTTGAGGTGTGGAGTCCAAATGACCTAAATCATAACACCACCACCAGAAGGCGCTGTTGGATCTCCGCCGTCCCCTGCACCCCTCCCATGTTGTAATCCAAGATGGCTGCCCAGAGCAAAAATTGAGAGAAATTCGCACAGTCTGTGCAGAGCTTCCCAGGAAGACAGACATAATTTTTTACTGTGTGCTATGTGTTCAGTGGACGAGTTCTCTGTGCTGGAGAAGGCGGAATTTAATGGGCATATTAGCTGTAACCGCACCACTGAAGATTTTATCCATAGAGACTTGCGCAATGCTAGGAAAGCAATGATATTTGTTGAAATAGATGAATGTGCTTCATCAAAGAATGAAAATGCAGCAGGATGGAGCTATGTTAGACCTCACAACTAATGCTGATTAATGCATGTGTTTTAACTGTAGATCGTATGAAAACAGTCCAGTCAGTGTTGTGAAGTGGAAGAGGCAAGACATTCACCCACTTGGCATTAGCTCTCTACCCCATAGTCCCACACCCACTGGAAGTGACCACGTACCAGGTACACAGCGCCACCATGCAGTAGCCCCAGGGTGGTCATGAACTTTGCACTTCCTGTCATGCTGGAAATACCTGCAGTCTCTCATCTCAGCCCTGGCACGTAGATGTCACCTGTCATTGAACATGAAGTGCTTCAGGAGTTATGAAATCTGGTGTTCAAGCAATGTGTGGTATGTTGTCACATATGTAACTTGAAGATGTCAAAGGAACTAATTGTACCACATCACAAAGAGAAAGAGGTCTACATATGATGCAAGAATATTAAATGATTTACAGTGTATTTGCATATTTGATTCCAAGGAATACCACCACCATACTTGAAAACAGACTCTTAAAAAATTGCGACACGTGCGACACACTTGTGAACCCATCCCTGAGGCATTTTGCGCACTTTTGTCAAAATAGCTCATCCCTTACTCGTCTTTGAGTATGGGCTGCTTCAGAAGTTACGAAAGTCATTTGAATATGGCTATCAAAAGTCTTTCAAACAGGTCACTGCTGCATAGTAGTTTACCTCAGTTGTGGTGTGTATTGCTACACTGGAATACAGTCTCTAAAAACTTCGCAGCACACTTGTGAAACCTCACATCCTTCCTCGTCACTCACAGCTTTGTGGGAAATAGATCCTGAAACCGACATCAGCTGCAATGTCCCATTTTACATGCCAAAACGACCATATTTGGAAGCCGAAATAAATGTCTCTGTAGCTCTACACAGGATGCTCGCCACTTTTCACGTTTTAGCTGCTTGTTTGAAGACGCAATCACAGAGAGAAAAATTTCTCAGTCCTATGGTTACTGTTATGTTAACCACTTTCCTTAAACGCTGGGTGGGCGTAGTATATATTTGTTGTTGGAGTCAGGGATGTTATGGCCGTTATTATTTTTTTTATTTTCCTCAATTCTCAAAGCACACACTGGTGTCTAAGCACGGAAGGGAAAGTCATAACGATTACAAGTTCATGACATATTTCGACTCCCACAACAGATAATGCAAAAACAGAAACGTTATTCTTAGCACCGTCCTACAGAGAGAAAAATGGCTATAATTTTTGTAAATTTTCGAAGTCCTACAGCTGCTGGTCTGGAGATGCTCTAAAGTACAATGGTTTGGTAGGGAGTTGCATCCTGCCTGTCTGAACGAGTGGAGGTTGGTATGCTTGACTTGTCTCTGAAGACTTGAACAAAGAAGACATCACGTTTCACTCAGGTGTCATGGAACTTTCTGTAGATACCTTGCCCTTGTCTTGTTGAAACCGGTCTGTATATGCAAGTATGCCGTACACATTGGATGTCTTGTGACTCTCTGACATCATGGAACATCCTGTGAATGGGGTATTCCGATTGGTTCTCACTGAATTTACATGCCAAACTGCTGCCGTGTTATGCTAGTGTTATGAATCACTAAACTGATAAACCAGTGCGGGAGTACTGCCCACCGTGTCCTGCAGATGGACAAATTACGAGACTGCCAGCAGCGAACTATTTTGTTCAGCTCGAAAAAACTATCAGCAGTCACGTTGCATTGACAGTTAAACCCTGAAAAAGTGGTCTATAGATCAAGAAATTCGGAAACTATCGCCAAAGCCAATTCCTCAATTACACTGCTTTGTTGCTGTCATGGAAAGCTTGAAGCATCAAAACGTTCTTCAACCAGGCTCAATCATCACAAAGGATTGTACCAACATACCATATCGAGGTAGTAAAACTTTTTTCATATCCTGCACCACATAAAATCATCACTTCTGGATTATGCATGTAGCTATTGACCACTAGACACTTTTAAATACCCAGACAGCCCGACAGATCCCAAGAAACACAAGCAAATGCACAGTGCATAGTCACAAAACTAGATATATCCCGCACTGTCGGTCGGTCGACCACCACAACCAACTTTCGTGAGTTACTTGCCCCTATACACGCTGGCCTGATGCGTGATCGGAGCGCACTCCACACACAGTGATCACACTCAAAAATGGTGTACAAAGACCTGGCTGGTTCCCCGAGGACAAGGGCCTTACTGTTTCTGGCTCTGACCTACTTCCTTGATGCCATGCCTTCTACAGCCATCTCCACTCTGGGATTACAAGAAAATGTGTATTTTTACATGGTTTGCCCATATATCGTACTATTTACATGATAGCTCTCGATATCGAACACACAGCAGTACGCTACCGATCCCTTGAACAGTATAATTACGAAGATATGGAACGGAAATTATGTCTCCAGAAACCTGGAACTTTAGCAGGTGCACTGGGAAGTGGTGCAAACTACTGAGTAACAAGAAGGTTGTCTGTGAAGATTTTTAAGTGACAACTCGAAAATAGAGGAGACTGGTAGTTTCTTAACGAATACTGGTGTCAATGATATAACCGACTCCGAATCATTCTTCTACTTTACGAACTCAACTATGGTTTTGATACTTATAATCGCATATGTTTATCATATCTAGAGCAACGTCAAATGTCCAATCCAGATGTTTCTCACCATCTAGATGACACACAACACACATCACAACCGATGTTCTCTCAACAAAATAGAGACGGGAAATGTATCTAATAGAAAGGTAGTACAAGCAGTCAAACAGTAAATTTACATTTGAGTGAATAACTGTCCAGCTCAATTACTCGCCCACATCGAATCATCTCAAATTTTCACGGACAATACTCGCAGCACACACGATCACGAATGCTGCCCAACACATACTGAGTATTAGTTCGCTATTCACCCACGTAGGGGGCTACATGGTTTGGTCAGATGCGTTCGTATACCCCAGCTTCTCTAGTTTCTGGCAGCACCTGTCGTGAGCCGGAAATGTCAATCGTTCTGTCCACGGGCTGCTTTGGCCACGCACTCATCGCATACCAGGCGCAATCGTTCTAGGAAACCAGACACATATTTATCACTGTACTTACAATCAAATATCACGATTGCAGCGTCAATCCGATGACATTCGGCAGTGAGCGAAGTGTCGGAAATATCCCCTTCTGACGGCTGTGGGTCTGGAAATATCAAAATCTGTACCATTTTTATGACTGGACATAATTTTCCACGTAAAACATCTTTCATTTCCCTTACGGAAATCAATGCACGAATCGCAGTTCTCCATGCCAAATCCGTATCTTCCTGAGGACAGGACATAGTTGTTTTCCTTGTACATGGAGGAACACTGACAACAGCAACTTAACACCCTACCACATGCTTTATAAGCCTGCTGAACAAAGTAAATCTATCACATGCATATTCCGTACAAAGTGTAATACTTCGGCAATAACTGAATTATAACAAACAAGACTGAGCGAAAATCAGCGATAGATGGTCATGCCTCGTTTGTTTTTCTTGTTAGTGATTTCATTGTGTCTTAGGAAGAGAGATGAAATCGTCTTACAAGTGACAAGCTGTTAAAAGGAACAGGATCGCAACAACTATGTAACCCAGTGGCCTTGTTTCTACATGTGCACAAAAGTATTGCGAACGATATCCACGTTAAGAACTGTACAGGCATTATAAATCGGGGTGCGGTATTGTTTCGGAATGAAGTGGTCCTTCACACAAATACCGTGACATTGAATGTAGATGGTGGGTGTGTATCAACAGAATGAAATTGTGGGTGCTCATCGCCAGCGGTGTAAGCACGTAATAAAATCACAAAGCTTAGAACGTGATTTGGCTAAGGAATGTGGTATTAAGATGATATTTGCTACTCCCTCGACGTTCTGCTACATATCCACTGGGTTATAGGTGATGATGAATGATGGTTGTCTGAGAATGATTACTTCCAGTAGATGGTGTGCTAGGTGAGTAATCACTTTTAAGATCCAACTCTAGAGTGTAGTCGTAAGAAATGGACAAAATCGTATGAGCAGTGCGCTGGCTTTTAAGATCTATAGTGTTACGCTTTCCAGTAGAAATGCAGTCTGCGATTTGGAATCAAGTGTATCCATTCAACCACATATTTGCGTTCGGCAGTATGGAGAAGTCTTTTAATGATTACAACCACTTGTGAATCATATTCGTAGCATTCTCATATCTCTAAACGAGCCCCCTTTTTCGAACCTGCCTGCTAAGGATCCCATACATTAAACAACCAATGTGGTTTTAGACAGTCCCTCTGCGTCTTGTAACTGTTCGCCGACCACTGTGGCCGAGCGGTTCTAGGCGCTTCAGTCTGGAACCGCGCAGCTGCTACGGTAGCAGGTTCGTATCCTGTCTCGGGCATGAATGTGTGTGATGTCCTTAGGTTAGTTAGGTTTAAGTAGTTCTAAGTTCTAGGCGACTGATGACCTCAGATGTTAAACCCCGTAGTGCTCAGAGCCATTTGAACCAGAGACTGTTCCTCAGTCTCTGCCCCGCCCTTCCTGCAGCTTTGTCCATGAGATCATTCTAGTTTAAGTCTGAACTGAGTAGAAGTCAGACAGCGCTATACTACCACCTTATATATCCCATGGAGAAATGAGCTGAGCTGAATTAATGTGACAGGATTGGGGTTTGACCACTCGGTCAAAAATGGGAACATGTTGTGTTAGTTCTGCTAACCCTGTAAGATGTGTAAGTCCAGCGCCAAACGATGCTTTCTCCTACAACATGAGGTAGTTTAAAAGACAAATGAACAGATTCAGGAACTGAAAGAAGGACGAAGATCTGGCTACTGCATAGCGGCGCAGCTCCAAACAACACAGTGACACTGCAAAATTCACATCCCTCACCCAAACATTCTCTCTGTGATAGTTTGTACAGTCAAACAGAAACAAAAACTACGAACTATGTCTGCTAACGTCATCTGACAGAGAACTTGATAAGATTTTACTGGGTCTCTCTCTCTCCCAGTATATTGGGCAGCAAATGCCATCTGCGTGCTAACATCAAACATATGAAACGATCTTGTTACATACACACCTATTGACGCACATGTGCAGGTGGTCAGTGATCGAAGTCGCTTGCACATACAGTGCAAAGTTTCATTGACTGTGCTACAGGAGGACTGTAGTCCACAGACTATCAGTCGCAAGAGAAGGTCCCTGTGTGGTTGTCTCATACATTACTTTTTCGGCTGTAACACATCCCAGAGTGTACGACTACAGCATAGCTTTGTACACCACCATACATTTTGTCTTTTAGACCACGACGTCGTGTCTCTGTCAGGTACTAAACCTAAATTATCACATTTCGACCCATTGGATGTCACAGAAATTAGATATAACACGGTGAAAATCATGCTGCTACCCCCGCAACACACACAGGATGATAGAAATTAAAGACAGTCACATCATATGGAAACTGGAAGAGTTTTGTGGCAGTATGGAGAGTTTCCAAGCAGTTGTCCAAAGGTGGCTGATAACCTGTACATTTAAACTCATCTTTCACAGTGACAGGGTAGCAGATGCTTCGGTATTCTGTTTCGATTGATTCCTCACATTGCAGTCATGTACACAATCACTCTTTCAGTATTGCCCCCACCAAGACTCTCACGCCACCTGAAACACTGCATACTTTATAGAACTACAATGGCAGATTTTGGAAGATAATAGAATTCATGTGCACAATCACTGTTTCAGTATTGGCCATTCCTGGAAGATATTACCCCCAACCAAGACTCTCATGCCACCCGAAACTCTGCATACTTTATATAACTGCAATGGCAGATTTTGGAAGATAATAGAGTAGCATGTATGTGAAAACTTGTATGCACATCAGGCATCTGGTGACGCTTTTTTGAACTACGACGAAATGTATAAAGTGAAAATTAAACTGCATTTGTTTAGTTGCAAAGAATCAAAGTCTCGAAGTATTAGTACAATATTAACGCGAACAGTGTATTAACTGGGACGAACAGCATTGTAGGTGATTCAGGCAATAAGTGAACGACAAATGTAGCCATGTGAACTAAGCAACTGCTTAAATACGATATTTGTATGAGATTTAAAAAATAAGTGCAAAATATGTGTAGGAACTGCTATTTAACACAGTACAGTATTTAACATGATTCTCCAAATTCTTTTCGCAAACAGCAGTGAAACGCCCTTAAGTGAACGTGCTCCATTCTCCAACTTGAAATTATGTACCTCTGAAGTGACGTCGTGCGTCCCGCAGACACTGTGTGCTATAAAGGATCAAAAAGCTGCGTTTGTGAAAGCGGCACGAAAAAGAACCTAGAGCGATCGAGCCCTCTGATGTATCTGTGTGTAATAGCGCTATCTATCCGCCGTGACCGGGTTGACATCGTCCATCACCTGGGGCTGCTTGTTTACCTCCAGGAAATAGGGCGGCTGATTTATCGGACGCGCACCATCAGCGATGCATCATACAAATCGCTTGATCGCCCCGCCACGCAGCGCTCTCCGCCCGCGCTTCGCCCTCTCTTAGGCTATCCAGTGTCCAGCCATGGCCCGGCTGATGCACTACCGCCACGCAGATTGGCTCCGTTTCTGTACAGACATACAGCATTCCGCATTCTTCAATTATACTTTTATTGGGTTTTTTTATCGGTTAATGAAGGTGTAAAGGAAAATTACTATGATATTTTGGTGAAGGTTTTGATATATTGTAACCGATGTGAAACGGAAATTTTGATGTTGGCGGAGGGGCCGCGAGGGTCCGCGCAATCCGTGACATGGCTCATCCAAAAACGAGGGCACACCTCGCGGCCCACAACTGTACCAAATATGGATGCCGAAGACGTGATTTGCCATGTAGGTCATTGCTCTCTTATACTATAGGGAAATCTTTGTCAGCCTACAAAAATAAACGGACAAAAGAAAGATACACTTTGCTGAACTTAGATATGTAGTTAATT
This sequence comes from Schistocerca gregaria, assembly GCF_023897955.1. Taxonomy (NCBI): domain Eukaryota; kingdom Metazoa; phylum Arthropoda; class Insecta; order Orthoptera; family Acrididae; genus Schistocerca; species Schistocerca gregaria. Next base: position 68,162,324 of record NC_064923.1, on the reverse strand, counting down.
CGGTACTGCTGTACGGTAATGTAATAAAAATGTTTTGTTAGTGGCCGCAGTGGATACACCGGTTACCGTGAGATCACCGAACTTAAGCGCTGTCGGGCGTGGCCGGCACTTGGATGGGTGACCATCCGAGCCGCCATGCGTTGTTGCCATTTTTCGGGGTTTACTCAGCCTCGTGACGCCAATTGAGGAGCTACTCCACGGAATAGTAGCGGCTCCGGTCAAAGAAAACCATCAAAACGTTCGGGAAAGCGGTGTGCTGACCACACTCCCCTCCCATCTTCATCCTCAACTGAGGATGACTGGGCGGTCGGATGGTCCCGATGGGCCACTTGTGGCCTTAAGACAAAGTGCTTTTTTTTATCTGTGTCGAGGGCTGTCGTCATATGCAGTCATAAACATTAAGTATGCGTCTTTGAGTGTGATATTCGAAACCAGTTTAACAGTAAAAGAATTTCCATTATAATAGTATACAAGGGAAAATACTCTCTAAGAAAAGAAAACAGACACGCCACGAGGGAAGTATATGAATGGTGGAGAAATTTTTATACTTGATGTTCATATGCTGACAAACGAATAGTTATAATTTCAGGAAAAATTCGATGATTTATTAAACAGAAAGAGCTTCAGAAATTGAGCACGTCAGTAACACGTTCGTCCACCTTTGGCTGTTATGGCAGACATTATTCATCCTGACATTGACGGAGCTGTTGACTGTCCTCTCGGGGAATTTCGTTTTAGAGTCATCGGCACGTAACGAATTCCCCTCCTGTGGTAACCTTTTCATTTCAGATTATCGCTTGCAAGATACATCCTCAGTTACTTTCAGGAAGCATTCCAATCTCTGCCTTCCCCTACACTATTTACCCTCTACAGCTCCCTCGAGTACCATGGAAGTTACTCCCCGATATTTTAACATGTGTCCTATCATCCTGTCCCTTCTCTCATCAACCTTTTCCGTATACTCGTTTCCTCGCCGATTCTGTAGAGTAGTTTCTTCATTCCTTATACTATGAGACCACTCACTTTTCGACATTCTCGTCTGTAGAACCACATGTCAAGTGTTTCAGTTCTGTTCTGTCCGTTTTTTCCACAGTCCGTGACTCACTACGAAATAACGATGTGCTAAAGGCATACACTCTCACAAATTTCTTTCTCAAATTAAGGGCTACATTTGACACTAGTAGACTTCCCTTGGCCAGAATTGCTCTTTTTGCTTGTGGTAGTCCGTTTTTGATGTCCTCCTGGCTCCGTTCGTCATGGGTCCAATGCTTCAATTGGCTCTGAGCAGTATGGTACTTAACTTCTGAGGGCATCAGTCCCCTAGAACTTATAACTACTTAAACATAACTAACCTAATGACATCACACACATCCATGCCCGAGGCAGGAATGGAACCTGCGACCGTAGCGGTCGTGCGGTTTCCAGACTGCAGTGCCTAGAACCGCTCGACCACTCCGCCACTTTGCTGCCCAGATAGCACAATTCCTTGACTTCCTCTACTTCGTAATCCCCAATTCTGATATTAAGTTTCTCGCTGGTCACCTTTGTCCTACTTCTCATTACTTTCGTATTTCTTCGATTTACTCCCAATCAATATTCTGTACCGATTGGACTATTGGATCCATTCAACACATTCCGGAATTATTTGCAAAATCCTACAGTACGTATATTACGACCATCACAATCAGCTAATAGGTTGACTACGAATGCACATGACATCAGCTGCCACAGATAATACGGCTCTTTCGAATAACATTGTATCAATAATTTCAAAGCATAGAGAGAGAGGTATCAGTGAATAAGAATGGACACAATATTTTGAGAGCTATAAAAACCAGCACACAAAACATACCCTGGTAGATCCTGACAGTCTTCAAACACATCATTGTGGAGCGTTTTTAAATAGATATTTAAATACTGTGATGAATTGCGTAGAATACAACGTCGACATTTACCTAAGGAAAGAATCATGGAACGTCTAAACCACGCTCACATGTGGATGCACTTTAATCTCCGAGTTTCGTATAAATGGGAAGATATCTACCAGCAAATAAGTGCACGGTACAATGGAACCAAACATCACACGGTAAAGGTGAGACCCATCGATGTTCGTGATAATGGTATCCTGGATACAGTATACAAATGTATTAAAAGGGCGGATCCACGTAAACAGATATTTAATTTAGGTGATCTAGCACTGTTTCAAGACACAAGATAGCATTTGAGAATTCATACCTACGAAACTGGCCGACTGATATACTTTTAGTTTTCAAATTGTGCAGAACAAATCCCAGAATCAACACATTAACGGATAGTGGTGCCATTGGAACTGCAAGATGAAACATAGAAGAGTTCAGAACCATACGTGTTTCTCATGTTGTTGTTGTGGTCTTCAGTCCTGAGACTGGTTTGATGCAGCTCTCCATGCTAGCGTATCCTGTGCAAGCTTTTTCATCTCCCAGTACTTATTGCAACCCACATCCTTCTGAATCAGCATAGTGTATTCATCTCTTGGTGTCCCAGCATAGTGTATTCATCTCTTGGTGTCCCTCTATGATTTTTACCCTCCACGCTGCCCTCCCTTGCTAAATTTGTGATCCCTTGGTGCCTCAGAACATGTCCTACTAACCGGTCCCTTCTTCAGCATTCTTCTGTAGCACCACATTTCGAAAGCTTCTATTCTCCTCTTGTCCAAATTATTTATCGTCCATGTTTCACTTCCATACATGGCTACACTCCATACAAATACTTTCAGAAACGACTTCCTGACACTTAAATCTATACTCGATGTTAACAAATTTCTCTTCTTCAGAAACGCTTTCTTGCCATTGCCGGTCTACATCTTATATCTTCTCTAATTCGACAATCATCAGTTATTTTGCTCCCAAAATAGAAAAACTCCTTTACTACGTCAAGTGTCTCATTTCCTAATCTAATTCCCTCAGCATCACCTGACTTAATTCAACTATTTTCCATTGTCCTCGTTTTGCTTTTGTTGGTGTTCATCTTATATCCTGGTTCAAGACTCTGTCCATTCCGTTCAACTGCTCTTCCAAATTTTTTGCTGTCTCTGAGAGAATTACAATGTCATCGGCGAACCTCAGAGTTTCTATTTCTTCTCCATGGATTTTAAAACCTACTCCAAATTTTTCTTTTGTTACCTTTACTGCTTGTTGAATATACCAATTGAATAAAATCGGGAAGATGCTACAACCCTGTGTCACTCCCTTCCCAACCACTGCCGACCTTTCATGCCCCTCGACTCCTATAACTGCCATCTTGTTTCTGTACCAATCGTAAATAGCCTTTAGCTCCCTGTATGTTACTCGTGTCACCTTCAGAATTTGTAAGAGAGTATTCCAACCAACATTGTCAAAAGTTTTCTCTAAGTCTACAAACGCTAAAAACGTAGGTTTGCCTTTCCTTAATCCTTCTTCTAATATAAGTCATAAGGTCAGTATTGCCCTACGTGTTTCACTATTTCGGCTTCTATCAGTTTTTGCACTCGTCTGTAAAGAATTCGCGATAGTATTTCGAAGCTGTGACTTATTAAACTGATAGTTCGGTAATTTTCACATCTGGCAACTCCAGCTTTCTTTGGGATTGGAATTATTATATTCTTCTTGATGTCTGAGGGAATTTCGCCTGTCTCATACATCTTGCTCACCAGATGGTAGAGTTTTGTCAGGACTTGCTCTCCCAAGGCCGTCAGTAGTTGTAATGGAATGTTGCCTACTCCCGGGGCCTTATTTCGAGTCAGGTCTCTCAGTGCTCTGTCAAACTCTTCACGCAGTATCTTATCTACCATTTCATCTTCTTCTACATCCTCTTCCATTTCCATAATATTGTCCAGAAGTATATCGCCGTTGTATAGTCCCTTCCACGTTTCTGCTTTCCTTTCGTTGTTTAAAACACTGTTTCCATCTGAGCTCTTGATATTCATACAAGTGGCTCTCTTCTCCAAAGGTCTTTTTAATTTTCGTGTAGTCAGTATCTATCTTACCCCTAGTGAAATAAGCCTCTACATCCTTACATTTGTCCTCCAGCCATCCCTGCTTAGTCATTTTGCTCCTCCTCTCGATCTCATTTTTGAGACGTCTGTATTTTTGCCTGCTTCATTTAATGAATTTTTATATTTTCTCCTTTCGTCAATTAAGTTCAATATTTCTTCCGTTACCCAGGGAGTTCTACTAGCCCTCGTCTTTTTACCTAAAGTTCAATATTTCTTCCGTTTCCCAGGGAGTTCTACTAGCCCTCGTCTTTTTACCTACTTGATCCTCTGCTGCCTTCACTACTTCATCCCTCAAGCTACCCATTCTTCTTCTACTGTGCTTCTTTCCCTCATTCCTGTCAATTGTTCCCTTATGCTCTCCCTGAAACTCTCTATAACCTCTGGTTCTTTCAGTTTATCCAGTTCCCATCTTCTTAAATTCCCACCTTTTTGCAGTTTCTTCAATTTTAATCTACAGCTCATAAGCAATAGATTGTGGTCACAGTCCACACCTGCCCCTGGAAATGTATTACAATTTAAAACATGGTTCCTAAATCTCTGTCTTACCAGTATATAATCTATCTGATACCTTCTAGAATTTACTGAAAATTAACTGCTAATTGATGTTATCGGTCCCCAAATTCTGCTTCTAGTATCTCCAGGATTCTTCCATGTATACAACCTTCTTTCATGATTCTTGAACTAAGTGTTTAGTGTGATTAAGTTATGCTCTGTGCAAAACTATACAAGGCGGTTTCCTCTTTCATTTCTTAGCCCCGATCCATATTCACCTACTATGTTTCCTTCTCTCCCGTTTCCTACTTTCGAATTCCAGTCACCCATAACTATTAAATTTTCGTCTCCCTTCACTACCTGAATAATTTCTTTTAACTCATCATACTTTTCTTCAATTTCTTCATCATCTGCAGAGCAATTTGGCATATAAACTTGTACTACTGTAGTAGACGTGGGCTTCGTGTCTATCTTGACCACAATAATGCGTCCACTATGCTGTTTGTAGTAGCCTACCCGCATTTTCCTTTTCATTATTGAACCTACTCCTGCATTACCCCTATCTGATTTTGTGTTTATAACCCTATCGTCACCTGACTAGAAGTCTTGTTCCGCCTGCCACCGAATTTTACTAATTCCCACTATATCTATATTTAACGTATCCATTTCTCTTTTTAAATTTTCTAATCTACCTGCCCGGTTAAGGGATCTGACATTCCACGCTCCGATCCGTAGATCGCCAGTTTTTTTTCCTGATAAAGACGTGCTCTTGAGTAGTCCCCGCCCGGAGATCAAAATGGGGGACTATTTTACCTCCGGAATATTTTACCCAAGAGGACGCCATCATCATTTATCCATACAGTAAAGCTGCATGTCCTCGGGAAAAATTACGGCTGTAGTTTCCCCTTCCTTTCAGCCGTTCGCAGTACCAGCACAGCAAGGCCGTTTTGGTTAATATTGCAAGGCAAGGTCAGTCAATCATCCAGACTCTGGCCCCTGCAACTACTGTTAAGGCTGCTGCACCTCTTCAGGAACCACACGTTTGTCTGGCGTCTCAACAGATAACCCTCCGTTGTGGCTGTGGCTGTACCGTCGGTGCATCTGTATCGCTGAGGCTATCATGAGATGTCGACGGAATAGAGCAGTAGTGGAAAAGCGCGATTTTCCTTAAACAAAACGGACGATATGCTACATATTGGGGTGCAAAGACCAGTACCGCCGCATTGTATTAGATGGTGGTCTTCTCATCTAACTACGGGCCGAAATAACTACCTGTGTACCTAGAACAAAGTGTCAAACCAGTCTCGCACGTGATGGTAAACAGATAAGTGTGCTCGAAGAGGAGTGTGTGGAAGACGACATCGCATACGCAGCAAATTCAGATCTCCCACGACGTTCCGCAGCAGACCGAATTTCTGCTGACGAAAAGAAAGCAACAGTAGCTCGAAGGCATATTGTTATACGCCAACGAATTGCAGCATTTGCAATTGATAAAACAATACGTGGTAAACTAAATATGCGTGTGGGGGTGAATTTCAGCCAAGAAAACAGGGAGCAGGGGTGTTTCAGAGAAACTGTATCCGGGCAGATATATGCAGCTAAAAGCGTTCTGAAGTAGAGAGGAAATAGAAGACTATAGCACTGAGACATCAAGTGGAATTCTTCATCCCAGGCCTCGCCAGTCTCACAATGGCGAGTTGACTGGTTAATATTGTAGAAGCTATTCTCAGTATAGCCAGGAATAGGCCCAACTCCCAGCACCAATTAAAGGAAGCAACTAGACAGAGGCACGTGATGGAAGCAGCAGCCATCGATAAAGTCCTTTATTTGAAACCATGCAAGGAAAGCCTAAGCCTTCTAATGCAAAAAACCCCATTAGCCAGCCTACCAAAGAGTTCGCTCACAAACACAGACCTGGTTGTTTTTGTATGAAACAACTGTTACCTTAATTTTAGCTACTTAGTTTTAACTGTTCTTAAAGATCATCAAATTACCAACTCCCATACACGTAGATTATTGTTAATGATTCTTTTTTGGGGTTTTAGTAGGGTAGAGAGAATCTGAAAGTACACATTGTTGTGCATACTCTCTATTAAGGTCTACATATACATTTACACACAGTAATAGAGGGTCTGTACCAGGGCGATGTTATTAAGGACAATATTATAGAAATGCAAGAGAATGTAGGTGAAGATGAAATGGGAGATATGATACTGTATGAAGAGATTGACAGAGCACTGAAAGATCTAAGTCGAAACAAGTCCCTGGGACTAGACAACATTCCATTAGAACTACTGACAGCCTTTGGAGAGCCAGTCCTGACAAACCCCTACCATCTGATGAGCAAGATATATGACAGAGGCGAAATACCAGCAGACTTCAAGAAGAATATAGTAATTTCAGTCCCAAAGAATGCAGGTGTTGACAGATGTAAAAATTAACGAACTATCAGTTTATTAAGCCACTGCTACGAAAATGTTGGAACACGTGAGGCTATACTGACCTTACGACTTACCTTAGAAATAGATTAAGGAAAGGCAAACCTACGATTCTAGCATATGTGGACTTAGAGAAAGCTCTTGGCAATATTGACTGGAATACTTTCCAATTCTGAAGGTGTCTGGGGTAAAATACAGGGAGAGAAAGGCTATTTCCAATTTGTACAGAAAGCAGATGGCAGATATAAGAGTCGAGGGACTTCAAAGGGAAGCAGTGGTTGGGAAGGGAGTGACACAGGGTTGTATCATCTCCCCGATGTTATTGAATCTGTATATTGAGAAAGCAGTGAAGGAAACAAAATAAAAATTCGGAGTAGGTATTAAAATCCATGGAGAAGAAATAAAAACTTTGAGGTTCGCCGATGACATTGTAATTCTGTCAGAGACAGCAAAGGACCTGGAAGAGCAGTTGAACGGAATGGACAGTGTCTTGAAAGGAGGATATAATATGAACATCAACAAAAGCAAAACGAGAATAATGGAATGTACCCGAATGAAATCGGGAGATGTTGCGGGAATTAGATTAGGAAATGAGACGCTTAAAGTAGTAAAGGAGTATTGCTATTTGGGGAGAAAAATAACTGATGATGGTCGAAGTAGAGAGGATATAAAATGTAGACTGGCAATGGCAAGGAAAGCGTTTCTGAAGAAGACAAATTTGTTAACATCGAGTATAGATTTAAGTGTCAGGAAGTCGCTTCTGAAAGTATTTGTATGGAGTGTAGCCATGTATGAAAGTGAAACATGGACGATAAATGGTTTGGACAAGAAGAGAATAGAAACTTTCTAAATGTGGTGCTACAGAAGAATGCTGAAGATTAGATGGGTAGATCACATAATTAATGAGGAGTCATTGAATAGAATTGGAGGGAAGAGAAATTTGTAGAAGAAGGGATCGGTTGGTAGGACATGTTCTGAATCATCAAGGGATCACCAATTTAGTACTGGAAGGCAGCGTGGAGGGTAAAAATCGCTGAGGGAGACCAAGGGATGAATACACTAAACAGATTCAGAAGAATGTAGGTTGCAGTAGAGTACTGGGAGCTGAAGAAGCTTGCACAGGATAGAGTAGCATGGAGAGATGCATCAAACCAGTCTCAGGACTGAAGACCACAACAAGAACACAAGAAACAAGTATTTCTTCTTTTTTTGATTATTATAGTTTTAATATCATATACCTCTATTTTTATTTTATAATTATGTCTACTTTGGCCTCTTCTAATTCTTTCTCCAGCCAGTAATTTGTCAGGTACAGAGGAAGTACGTTCACAATTTCTTGTAAACAATCTCATTTATGGCTCTAACAACAGCTCTGTTTTTTCCGCGAGCTCTTCTATACGAGAGCATTGGATGACGTTAATCTTGCCTCTTGTATGTTGCATAATACTATTGTTGTAACACTCCACATCGTCCTGGGTGAGTGCCACCAGCTCTTCTACCACATTATTTAGAACTTTTGAAAACGTGTAATCATTAAATATTGTTATACCGTTCGATTTAAGCTCTGCGTTGTTCTGTTGGTAGATGTACAACATCCATTACAGCTCAGTTAGATACAATGTAACCATCGTGTTGTATCATATCCAGGTAAGATGGAACTTTATAAACGGCATCAAGTTACCTTCCATTAGAATGTGTGTGTGTTCTACGACTGTAATATGACATTCAAATGACAAAGCACAGCATCGAGTCAGTTTATAAAAATCCATTCTCATATGGATGTGCTTAGAAACTATAGTTACATTGTACCTAAGTGTACCGGCCAAGGGATTATGCATCTAATACCAGAAAAACAGTTGGCAGTGCTTAAAGCCAGTGGCATAATAACAGTTAATGACCACTTGTTATAAAGGCTCTAAACATAAAATTCTACATGGAAATTCCACAAGAATTTGCGGCAGAAGAGCTTATAGCGTAGGTTCAGGAAGTTGTGCAACGATATGATAACAGTTATAAGCAAGACGTAAGAGGCAGTATTAACGTCACCAAATGCTCTCACCTATTAGAAATGATGGGAGGAACTGTATTTGAAGACACATAAAGCTAAAATAAAGCCACAGTTCCTTTCTGTGTGTGAATATATGTACCTAGGCAGTAATAAAGAGTTTGCACAAGAATGTGTGTTGCAAGATTCTCTCTACCCAACCAACACTCCTCCAAAATATTCTCCTATTTACAATGATCTGTGTACAGGGGAGGTCCGTTGTTGAATAATCTTTTTCTTTAAAAGCATTTGAAACTACGTAATTAGAGGCAGTGTGACCCTAGTTTGGTGCATATAAAAGCTTTTTTCTATAAACCTCTGCATATCTATAGTTTGTAAGAGCCCTGTCTAGTAGAATGGCTAATGGTCTTCCTTTGTTTTATTTGTTAAGGGGCCTAGTCCTTCCTTGTATGGTTGCAAATGTAGTACTGCTACTGTTCCCATAATGAAGGTATTTGTTCTTGCTTCCTGTAGTTGTTCCTGGGAGCTCATCGCATTCTTGACCGTCATGGACAAACCCGCAGCACTCACCACTGAGAAACTGTTGAGGACTGTGATGAGGAAGGGAATAATTCCGCTTTATGTCTTGGATACTGGTCGAACCGTCCCTCCCTCATACTTGAGGGCGCTCCCCACACTCCTCACACTCCTGATCTGCAGCATCCGCACTAACACTTATGAAATATGTCAACTGACTTTTGTTTTCACAGGGAAGCACCAAAAAAATTAATAGCATGCACATATGATCATTACAATACATTTTACACCAGTATTCACATTTCAATATTCCCTAACATCTGCTACATCCACTTACCATAAGTCGTTCAAACCCTCAATTATTAGTTGTCTATATTCCCACTGGTACTGATTTTTGTAGTTCTTAAACTACTGTGTCCATGCTTATTGAATGATACCTTCTTCTGTAAGCTCTGAAATTATTTAAATGAGCTCATTCTAATGTCCTGAGCAGTTGTAGATAACCAATTAACTCACTGGGATCAGTGAGGAATCTACTGTTCACTGTAATATGCTAGGTAATCACACATCTTTACAAAAAATCCTCAGCGAAATGTTGCATTATGTCCCTGTCCAAAAGCTAATAGTTGTCAACAAGTAGGTGGTATAATATTGCACGCATAACTTCCGTTAAAACATCCACTTTAACATCAGCAAATTTTATTTTATGTGAAACAAGCACAGGACTTTCGTATTTCATCGAAATGGTGTCCAGTGCTTCATTTCTCCACTGCTTTGTTCTGCACACAGTATGGGTTATATAACATAAGTATTTTACACAGCTCTGGTTTTCTATCTCACATCAGCTTTCTTATGCACATCGGTCATCAGTGATATTCATCATAGTTTTCTTGATATTTCCTTGTATAACGCACTATTTTTGAGGTCTAAGAAAATAAGGTTAAGTATGCCTTGTGTTCTTTGAAATTTCATATCACGGAGCCGTGTTGTGTTATATGTACAGTTTTGTCATGCCAAAGCCATATATTCCGTCTATCCTACCATTGCTTTGATTATTAATGTAATCGTCAATGGCGTCGTCGTTATCGCGTAATTTTACTGAGAACTGCCTGAGAGACTCAATAACTGGCTTATAGGTTTCTCATAGTGTTTCCCTCTGCTCAAAATATCCTACTCTTACGAGCCATAATTTCTCTCGTACAGCCTCATGTTCCTTGATGACTTAATGCTAAGTTGACACCTTGTTATACACAAAGCAGAGTTCTGTGCAGGACACGGCTTACAAACATTTTCAATTACATCAGCCTTATTATATGTATATATATAAATTCATGGAAGTTTTGCCTATATATGCCATCACTTAGTTTTCTTGTTTTGAATAGTCAAGGAACCCTCAATGTCTGTGATTCTCGCAATAAAATACTTTGAATGGTATAGTTCCTACAAGCTCACAGTAAATGTTCTTTCAATTAAAACAGTCTATTCTGGAGGTTATAATGAGATCTGCATTATCCCTAACAAACTGATTTCATGGTGTGGAACATGTCTGAAATAAAATATGTCAAAACCCATATAGCGACCAAAAGAAAAGTATCTTACAATCTGATCCTAGTTTTCCGCAACAACATCATGGAATATGAACACGGTGCTTGGATTTTTTTTTTCCAACGCAGGGTTTCACTGATTTTACTGAATGTCGCCTTCGTCATGCCATCGACACCTTCCAGTACTTGTTGTAATAGCCGGTATTTCGGGTGAAAAAGCTTATCTGAAAATCCGCATACATGCTCAAAACAGACCTCATCATGGTACGTAAGCAGCAACGTGAGGGCACTTGTCTTGCGCCCGTTCGATGAACCCAGTATCATCACACCTATATTATCATGAAAGAGTATCCCTTTCTTCTTCACTGAACCAATCGCTTACAACGAAGTCCTTGTGATGAGGATGCTTCACCCACTCAGCCATGATACGTACAATATCAGATATTGACTTGTAGTAGGCCTTTAAAGGAAAAGAAACACTTGTAGTACTAATAACATGTTTCGTCACTGTAGCGGAATCACCTCATGACCGAGCTACAATGGCTGCATAGAATAAGAGAGTTATCAAGCAAGACAAAGCACATAATTTACATAATATATTTATTTGTACATCATCAATGGTACGTAGTGTGCAGTACATCATCCAAATTCATTGGTTCACTTTAACAGCAGTACAGTATTTCCTGAATTGTTTCTTGCAAGCACTAATTCTGCTCGTATTTCCTTAAAACTGATACGAGCATCACAAAAGACTGGTATTCTGTCGATAAATTTAGTGAGGATGGATTCAAGACCTACTGGAGAAATATAAGCTTACTTTGCCACTACATTGATAAATGAGCTGAAGTACTTTTTGAAACCATTCACTTGTGTACTATACCGTCAAATTTAGTTCATAACATCATTGTATGCAACTTGAATAATGGGTAGCCAGAGGTCCAGTCTGTCTGACACTAGAATAGCACCATCCTGAGCCTAAATAAGTGACAGTAGAGTGCACTAAGTACCTGCACAGGCCCCAGATTTCACCCCGAGTGCTGCTTCATAGTCCAGTGATGTGATAGATAGCATCAAACCAGCACACTGAAAGTCCAGACTAGAAAGAGATGGCTTATATGCTGTAGTCATATGAGCATTGATGTATGGCATTGAACAACAATAGTCATCACATGTTGGCTTTGTAAACTGCACATAACACCCTTCATCACAAACTCCATCATCACATGCCCATCCATGTAAGTTGCTTCTATGCCTACATTCAGATGCTCTGATGCACTAGCATTTAAACTGTATGTGAAAGTGAATGGTAGTAGTGCACTGTTGGCAACTGGTATCTTCTTATCGTCTACACCCACACTGTTTCCTTGCAGTATCACTGGAAATTTTCAGTAGTTCAACGGATGGCATGTATTTCGAAGTCCAGTATTCATCTCCAGCATGCTGTAATCAACAGCTGTACCCATGCTTTGTTGCTGGGAATCTCGATCTCACAAATCGATTAGAGGCACAGATAACAGCAGATCCTTGTGCTGCTCTAACATGCTGACCAGTTTCGCTACAGTACATCGCAAGTTGGCGATCACTGTCACTGCTCATTGCAACATTCTTAGCTGTTATGCTGCTGCAAGTCTCGACAAACTGGATGGCACCATGACTGCAGGTCTTGAGAAGTCAGCGGCCACTGCTGCTGTTGAACAAACAAGAAGAACCATTACACGCTATGATATAATAATAATAATAATATTAGGAACAACAGGCAGACATGTAATATTGTTAAGCAGAGGTTACTTGCTCTTCTGCTTCCTCCAGTTCCACTGGGGTTCACTGGATGAACTCGTTTACTGCTGTTGATGCTTCATTATCCTTCCACTGATTGCAACTGAGACCAGTGATCTATCGCACCTGTCTTAGACCACAAATGTCACGATATTGTTACTGGAATTGGTATTGCCAGATCGTATTTGGTACCCTGATTGTGGTGTTGGGACTATATCAGTTGGCCTGGGACTGTTGAAGAGGGCATGTCGCTTCTTGCACTGTGAAAGAGGCAGATTAGCTGGATATTTAAAAAATGGTAGACAGTTCTAGCACAAGCAACAGTCTGTATAAGTTTGAAAATGCACCTTCAAGCCATTCTGCAGCATCATTTCCTGTAGGAAATTATGGACATGTGCTTCATTCTTTCGGGTAATGCAGCGGTGAAAATCCTCTCTGTCTGACACAAACATCTCCGAAATTGCACACATTTTGCACACACTTCGTTTCCCACACCAATTTCCTAGTGAAGGCAGGGGAGGGGGAACTAATTACACGGCCACATGGCATAAAGCAGTGCTACTCCAATGGCAACGTAGTACATGGGCATCGGTCACGCTCAGTCTGCAGTAGAAGACAAATTCAGTTATCTGTGTCAGTACAGCAGTAAATACAGGCATAGTTATCCTCCAAGCATAATTATTCTCCAACAGGGTAACACTAAAAATTATTAAATAAAGAAGAAACGACCCCATGTCGTTCCACGCCAACACCTCCGCACAGTCTAAATCGTTCCCACCATTTAACAGTGAAAGGAGAGGATGCTAGGGTAAAGTCATGAGTTAGAGGATGGGGAGGAAGTAGGCACATGGAAGGGAGCGAAAAGCCAATGATGTAATTAGGTGATATCCTCAGATGTAATCGGTGTGGCATTACCATCTCCTCTGCAGCCATCTTGAATAAATTTGGTAACAGTGCTGACTGGTCTAGCTATGGCGCAGGCTGGAGTGGCTGAGCGGTTCTAGGCGCTACAGCCTGGAGCCGCACAACCGCTACGGTCGCAGGTTCGAATCATGCCTCGGGCATGGATGTTTGTGATGTTCTTAGGTTAGTTAGGTTTAAGTAGTTCTAAGTTAAAGGGACTGATGACCGCAGATGTTAAGTCCCATAGAGCTAAGAGCCATTTGAGGGCAAGAGTATGGAGGGATTGCTGGGTAGCCATCACCAGACGAGAGCGAAGGTAACTCTGGTCGATAGCTCGTAAACCGCTCAGGGTGTCACTACAGATAACGAAGGTCTCACCTGAGAAGGAGCGGATATGCTGTAGGGCGCGAGAGATGGCGACCAGCTTGGCAGTGAAAATAGAGCAGCCAGTCGGCAATGAGTTATAGGTGACTGATGACCTTAGAAGATAAGTCCCATATTGCTCAGAGCCATTTGAACCATTTTGAACTAGCTTTGGCTCTGCTCCAATACTCACCACTCATGATTGTCACACTATTATGTCAGCTGACAGTCAGGTTGGTGTAGAGGTCTTTGTCCAGGATCTCATTGGACCTCACTGAATCCCATTGGGTCTCTCCAAATTGAGGACGTTGGGAGCATTGTGGGCAAAGCCCTGCTACCAACTAGAGATTTTAACCATTTAAAGCGCCCATTTTACATTATCTGGCACTTTATCATTCAACAGGATATCCAGAATTTCTATCACGTAGCAAGCAAGAAGACCCGGGTTCGAGTCCCGACCGCAGCACAACTTTTCATTCATTCTGTCTGCTTCTGTCTTCATCGTAGGTAATAAAAGGACACCTGAATGTCTCAGGGAAATATTTAATTATATTTTTCCCTTTTGTGCACGAATATAATGTAAACAGCTAATCAGCGAAATAATCGGAAGAACAACATGGAACATGACAGTATCTTGAGACACTATTATAATGATCGTCGAGACTTTATTGCGAGCAATGAAGTCGTCACTTTGTCTACAGAAATTGAAAACAATAGAATTTTGTGAGCATTTCCAAGATCCCTAATCTTATTATTTTATTAAACTTCACATTACCTACTGCATTTTTGTGGAGACGGACGTAGGAATTTAGTAGTTTTTAATTGTTTTCAGTTAAGATGCAGACTTAAATTTAAATTAAGTTCAGTAACAAATTACGTACCACACTCTAAAGAGTTTCTTTTTGTAGGAAGAATATAATTTCTTTTTGGTCTATGAGGAGTCAGTGTCATGTGTAAGAGATATGTTTAACATTTATTCTTTACTGGCTTTAATTGATTAAATGTCATGTCTATTTACAAATCCTGTAATTATATTTTACACCTATCTACTTCTAGTGCGCATGAATACACGTAATTTGCTATTGTGAAATATCTTTCGGACTGGGTTCACCGAAGTCGGCACATTTTTGTGAAGAGCCACAATGACCGAACCCATATCACATTGAGCCACTAAATTGCCCTTTCTCATGGCTGTTAGTGGCCTGTGATTAAATGCCGGTCATTTTAATGTGTCTCGCTTTCTTTTTATGTCAGAGATACTACGAATGATTGGGTCATTCATTTCCTAACATCGATTTTGCCGGTCATTGCCCATGTCAGACATGGGTGGTAGTTTCAATAATTAGATGAATCACTATCTTGAAATGACGTGTTATCCTCGTGAAGCTAGAGAAGTAAAGAAAAAGAAATAAAAGCTGGTAAAGTGTTGGCTCACATTTCTAAATACGTAGAAATCGAATCTCCTACGTTGTCAAACCCAGGTGAAAAATTTGTGTGAAACAAGTGTAGTAATGCAACTGAGTACTTCCTCCCAGCTGTCATCACGAACATAATTACATGGGGTACACTTTTAAGTATCGCGGCATGCAGGGGTCCTCGTAGTGTTATTTCTCTTTGTGTGTCTCTGCTAGCATTGCAGACAAAACGCAACCTGGCACGATGGTGCTTGAACAGAGCGTCAAAGAATCGCGCCATTCTCTGTTGCACGGCGAAATACCTGCTGCTATAAAAATGAGGACTCGTATTTCGTGCGGCAATAACGGCGTGCGTCGCCATATTTTATTTGCAGTTCCGTTCGTCGTTTCCTTTTTGCGCTTCGAGGATCACACCCGAGAGAGAGCGAGAGAGCGAGAGAGAGAGAGAGAGAGAGAGAGAGAGAGACAGAGGAGGAAGGTGGGAGGGGTGTGCCCCCAGGAAGGGGTCGGTGCGCCGGATTTATGAAAACAGCTGCGAGTCGCCTTCGCAGACTGCCGCCCCCGCGGCTCGTAAACAGATTCTCTGGCGCTCCTGGAGCATGGGGGCTCCTTGGGGGTAGCAGTCACCCGGGAAAAAAACTTACTGCAGCTATATTTTAAACGTTTTCCTCCGGCCAGGCCTCTCAAGCTACTGCCTTCCGTGTCACCAGGCTTGCTTATGTTTTCTGCGCTATCTAGCCCACCGAAATAAATCCCAAATTTTCCTATTTTACAATGAAGAATAAGCACACGAGCGATTGCTACAGGCGGTGAGCTTTTTATTGATTCTAATCTAAAGCTTCACCGAATGAAATACTCGTTCTGACGGAAGATAATATTTAATTTTTTCTATAGCATGAAATGTCTTGATTTTCCGTCATTTCTGACACCCCTTTATTCATGTTTACTGTATGAGTTACGTACCCATGTATGAACGACGTCGTCACCTTTTCTCCTCATTTTAGTGATGTGTCTCAATTAATTGACGGAACCAGCTCTTATTCATGGTGATAGTGTCATGAACCAATAACGACCAATACTCATAGAGGAGTACTGCTTTTTTTTTTAAAACACAATGATTTGAATCAACTGGCTTAACTTAGTCCACACAGCACACAAAAACTTTTTGATTCAGGCTAAATGTTTCACACAACTGATGATGTTTTAAGTAATATGAATTAATTAAAAAGACCTATAAGAATATAGAGAAAATAAGTTGCTTTAAGTAAAATGCAATTATGCTTTTGTACATCTCGAATGAAATACTCTCGAATGTTACACGCTAGAAGAGATTGTCAAAATTACGGTACAATTTTTGCCAGTAGCCAGTTCTGTAATAAAAAATTATACATATATTGGCATTCACTTATATGCTGAAGTATTTTCCTCAAATTACAAATATTACTCCGAAAAATTTGGGTTTTCCGTAACCTGAAAACACGATCCAAGGTACAATATTGCAATGTTCCAAGCAATTAAAATTGGATTGAATTTTAAAAGCGTTTCAATCGAGAAATTCTTGTATTCTGCGGCATTCCAATAATCAATAAGTGAAATAAAATAAAACAAAAGTATTATAAAAAACCGATTGCAACTTAAATACATTTCGCAATGGAAGCTGTTGGAAAAAAACACAGATTTTCATTTTCGAAACGAGTGAAATTATTAAGATATTAGTGAAACTCAAATCATTTTAAAGTATAACGTCTTCCATGGCAAGAACCCTTCCTCTGTTGCAATATAAAGCTTGACCGGCGATGTATGGCAGAACTGTTCAGATGTTGCATAAATAGCTCTAAAATATGTAGCAGTTTACTCATTACCAAATAATATACCTGAAGAGTTAACAACTTATTCCAAACTGATTTATTGCACTATGCAACACTTAAATGTGTAGGACGAGAAATGTTTACAAAGGGTGCAAAATGCAAAACCTCGTGTCTAACAACCACAAGAACTATAAAAAGTGGTGCAAGCTGTTAATGGGAGTCTCTAGAGAACATTCGCACATTCCTTCTACTCTTTGTAAAGTCAGTCACTAGACTGAAGTATGGACCAAAAGCTCTGTGTGTTTCTTAATACATTACACGCTACGTACAACACTCTCCCTTATGTGATAACACCGAATGGCAGATGAACTTACGACCATTATAGAATGTTAAGGAAAGAAGCGAAAGAGAAACTCGTTTTCACTCATTTGAGCCACAAACCTAAGCAGCTTATGAGGAAACGGCATGCATATTCTAAGCCCACGGAACTTTAGTCGAAACGAAGATGGAACATTCTCATTGCTGGACCAAAGCACCTGTGCACAAGAACTCCATTAACTTTGTGACAATACAGTTACCACTCAGACGCTCTCCGCTAGTTGCCCATCCAGAGTTCTCATGCGAGTTCATTACTGGTGAGGTGGAGGAACCTCTGGCAATTGTAAGTACGAGCAAAGCAACTGGTTACGGCAAAGTACATTCAGAGTTTCAGAAAGATTTGAGACCGAAAGTAAGTGGTACTGAAGCGGCTTAACAGAATTTGTGTACTGAAGATCAAGCGTGTCAGCTAGCAGAGTTTAATACACGTGAATTCCATTATGCCAAAGCTATACGTAGCCTCTGGAAAGAGGAAGAGTAGTTTTATTTATTTATTTACATCTGCAAACACCCACTTTACTCCCATATCTCGTATAAATATCTATGTGTGCTTGAACGCAACAGTAAGAATATTTTGAATATTCCTTCAGTAGGACCAGAGTTCGTACAGATGTAGGTTTGTATTACTAATCTAATTGGGCAGGTGGAAATCGAAAGTCTTACGATTGTATCACGGTGAGGGTCAGGTTATCATAATAGGTAAACGGGGTTGGTATTCTGCGACTGCTAACTGTAATTTTTCCACCCGTCCCCCAACAATGAAACGTTCGGGCACTTTTCCGCAGGGACCAGTAAGTACTGGACTACATAACAAAAGAAGCACCAAGAAGGAATTAACCGAACTGGATGGAAATCGGTAGATGTACTGTATATGTACAGACAAATAAATGATTACAGTATCAGAAAAAATAAGAGGATTTATCTGAGAGGAAGAGCTACCAAGTGTAGAAAGTCAGTAACACTTTGGCCCCCTCTCATCTTCATGCATTGTACATCAGCGCTCCTGACGAATGCAACGTGGTCAATTGCCGAAATATTGTGTCCTATGCACACTCATACCAGGCTGTTCACCCGAGATTTATTTCGTCAACTAATTACGTAATTGCATGGTTTTAAGTGTACGTGATGTTGAAAATGTCACGACGCTTGCTCCAAGTACTCGTTTGAATTCAGAGTTTCCTTGACCGACCCAGATGATACAATGCGAAGAAGAAATATTGTCGCGTTTGCGGTGGTGAATTTACAGGAAATATGCAAGATGTCAGTAATATTGGGACTATTTGAGAGAATTACTCCTACACATTCCTATGGGAACGGTAATATTAAATGGTTATAAACATCTACAACAAATTTAAGAGCACATTAGCCGGCCGCTGTGGCCGAGCGGTTCAAGGCGCCATAGTTTGATGGAACCATGGGACCGCTACGGTCGCAGGTTGGAATCCTGCCTCGTGCATGGATGTGTGTGATCTGCTTAGGTTAGTTAGGTTTAATTAGTTCTAAGTTCTAGGGGACTGGTGACCTTAGACGTTAAGTCCAATAGTGCTCAGAGTCATTTGAACCATTTAAGAGCACATTTGAAAATGATATTTTTGCAATTACTGCATCGAAAAGTGAACATTGCAAATTACCAATGAAACTACAGCACCAAAGATAATATTTAACATAGAAGAAGAAAATCCGTTGAAGAACGGAGAGAACTAAATATAAGAGGAAAACTATATTGAAGATTTACAAATAACATTTTTAATGTGATGTGAGTGAAAAGCTTTGAATAAGCGTAAATTGGTAGCAAAGAGAATCTAATTTTAATGCGGAGACCGCTATACAAACTGAGAGTATATCTGTCTACAGTGGATTACGTCGGTAATTAATAATAGAGGCAGGAAATGCTGGGTAGATAAATGTGTCTAGTGGGAGGCAAGGTAATCATCACAATAATTAAAATAGTTTGATGGATTATGGACGGTCGATGGCAAACAGAAACTCTTCACTAGTTTATAAGCAGCATGAAACTTCACATAATATTGGTGACGAATAACTGTAAGCGATCAGTAAACTTACTGTGGAACGAACTAACGATAGAACTACTTGAAACTGTAGCTAGAACAGGATTGAAAATCTCCCATGTCACAAAAATCAGATGCACGCAAAATCGTCTATGGTACCTCGATGATAAAAGCCAAGGACGTCAGTTTGTCCCAATTTTGCAAATGTCTAAATTAAAACATTTTGGACAAGTCATGCAAAATTTAAAGTTAAATAGTATACCTAGCAAACAGATGACATATAAATAAAAGAAACGGTGGATTCTCCCATGGAACTGGTATACCAAGGTATATCCTGGAAGTAACAACCAGAATATTCCATCAACGTAACCATGCGAAATACTTCGGATAAAGTAGTAATTGAAATAGAAAAATAGCAATCGTAAAGATTCTGAGAACGTCTCGAACACATTCACGTCTCCAGAAAAAATATTAAATGTTTGTTTAAATTGGAGTTAAGGGCAATTTATTTCTTGACGTTAAAAGGTACCTTAGAGGTATTCACACTCCTGAAACAGTGGCATATGGAAAACGTAACGACACTGAAAATGAAGCAAACCCAGAGTCAGTCTTCCACAATATGGGTTCTAGAATTAAATTAAATAGAGTAATTTCATTAATTTCTTTTTAATATGTCGTAATGTAGTTCATTAAAATGTGTGTTATGTCTTGTGTGTGTACATTTTCCATTTATGACACCTATGTGCTGGTCTGGTTACCCTTCTCAATCTAGTAGCATTTTAACCTACTTCTTCACTATCAAGTAATTATGGAAGTTTTTAACTTTTGCGTTACTTTCAAATATTTGACGATTTTTTCCTCGAGAGAGAACTGTGTCTTTGAAGACGTTGGAAATGTGATTATAACGTCATTGACCCAACAGCATGTGTAAATTTTCCTGTGCTGCTGTTATAATCGGTACTCACATATGACGTTATCTGCCTGTTAATCTATCCTGTTGTTCATCATCCAGGCGTTATTACATATAAATCAACGTGCGCCCTGCTTACCGGGAGCATTGAATTTAGCAGTCACTATGGTGGCGAAGAGGTGGGAGGAAGGACTCGTTGGAGCCATAAATTCGCAACAGGTTGTTTGACAATACACGACCAAGCTGAATGAGACACGATTGTTTTGAACAACATATATCTTCTTTTAAGCTGTAGGCGTAATTCATTGTCCGTGACGTATTGCGTTTTACATTGATGGTACACAGTGCATAGTAGTAGTAGATTTTATATTCTTTAAAAGCGTTCTGTGTTTTGCTATCTGTTGGCTGTTTTACGTAACTGTCTATCCGCCATAAGAGACCGATATTCACATAATTCGTTCACCTCTACACATTTCATCATCTTCTCTATTATTTCTCCAGCTTCATTGCTGACTTATTAACAATAGTGGGGGTTTCCAACAAATTTTGTAGGTACTTTGGCGAATAACAATATAAAGTCTGGCAAAATATATTTCTTTGATTATTCTGTATTATTCCAAAAAATAATCCGAAGGGTTGAAAAGTGGAGTAAGAGAAATAATTGAAATTAAAAATAGTAAATACAAGTATTAAATTATGATCAGTGTATTAGAAAATAAGTGAATCTTTCCGCATCCACGTAAAGTAAGCCCTTGCGGAAATAGCCGGCAGGGGTGGCCGAGCGGTTCTAGACGCTTCAATCTCGAACCGCGTGACCACTACGGTCGCAGGTTCGAATCGTGCCTCGGGCATGGATATGTGTGATGTCCATAGGTTAGTTAGGTTTAAGTAGCTCTAAGTTTTAGGGGACTGATGACCTCAGATGTTGAGTCCCCTAGTGCTCAGAGCCATTTGGACCAACCCTGCCGAAATAAAACGAATAAAAATATTTATGAACACTCCTTAGGGTGGTATGAAATGCAGATGGAATGTAAATTTATAAATGGATCAAAGGAATATTTCCGAGTGATGAAATCGGTGGACTCATCCTGAAAAATTATGAACAAAATTTTGTAATACAAAAAAGATTCTACGGCTGACTAATTGAAAAGCTATTGCAGTGAATATATCAAACATCCAAACCGATTAGCGAAACTATCGTGATAACTAACGAAATAAAAGGAAACGATTAACTAAGACTGAGTCCTATATTATTATTATTATTATTCTGGTAATTATATAAAAAATCTCGTCTGTTCACCCGGACTGTCATTTGGGTCAAGTATCAGAATTGTATAGTTTAAATCAATTTGATCATTCTCAAGCCAAATGGGTCATAACTGTGAACTCTCCCTACTGTGGAATGTATCAGTATTAATATTACATTACATTTTATGTGTGAAAAATACGTAACCATACTAACCATTAACATGATTGTGTTACGCTTCATTTTCGTGTTGCAGATAATGATTTATATTTAACTACATTCTATGAATTATCGCTTCACTAATTACGTCATTACACGTAAATAAAATCCTCTTTCCATTCGAAGGAGTTGTCTACCAGGTGTGACTAAAGTCTACGTTGAATTAATTCCACGGTTGATGTTGTGGCATTTAGTCTGAAGACTAATTTGATGAACCTTCTATCCATCTTTATGATTCTTCGTTTACGAAAAAATACGGCAACTGTCGTTCAGTGAGGAGAATTGGGTGAGAGTGGTTCACCAACTGTCATTGTAGGAAAGCTGGACACGAATAATCATTACAGATTATGAAACAAGATATAGAGTCCCGGTATCGATGTCACAGGGAAGGACCACAAACGAAAGTGTCATAGTGCTGTGGTTCCAAGTGCAAGTGCAGTGGCCATTAAAATTTCTACGCCAAGAAGAAATGCAGATGATAAACAGGTATTCATTGGACAAATATATTACACTAGACGTGACATGTGATTACATTTTCACTCAATTTGGGTGCATAGATCCTAAGAAATCAGTACCCAGAACTATCACCTCTGGCCGTAATAACGACCTTCATACGCCTGGGCATTGAGTCGAACAGAGCTTGGATGGCGTGGACAGGTACAGCTGCCCATGCAGCTTCAACACGATACCACAGTTCATCAAGAGTAGTGACTGGCGTATTGTGACGAGCCAGTTGCTCGACCACCATTGACCAGACGTTTTCAATTGGTGAGAGATCTGGAGAATGTGCTGGCCAGAGCAGTAGTCGAACATTTTTTTGTTATCCAGAAAGACCCCTAGAGGACCCGCAACATGCAGTCGTGCATTGTCTTGCTGATATGTAGGGTTTCGCAGGGATCGAATAAAGGGCAGAGCCACGGGTCGTAACACATCTGAAATGTAACGTCCACTGTTCAAAGTGCCGTCAATTCGAACAAGAAGTGACCGAGACTTGTAAGCAATGGCACCCCATTACCATCACGCCGGATGATACGCTAGTATGGCGAAGACGAATACAAGCTTCAAATGTGCGTTCACCGCGATGTCACCAAAATCGCATGCGACCATCGTGATGCTGTAAACACAACCTGGATCCATCCGAAAAAATTACGTTTTGCCATTCGTGCACCCACGTTCGTCGTTAAGTACACCATCGCAGGCGCTCCTCTCTGTGATGCAGCGTCAAGGGTAAACACAGTCATGGTTTCCGAGCTGATAGTCCATGCTGCTGCAAACGTCGTCGAACTGTTCGTGCAGATGGTTGTTGTCTTGCAAACGTCCCCATCTGTTGACTCAGGGATCGAGACGTGGGTGCACGAGCCGTTACAGCCATGCGGGTAATATGCCTGCCATCTCGACTGCTAGTGATACGAGGCCGCTGGGAGCCAGCACGGCGTTCCGTATTACCCTCCTGAACCCACCGATTCCATATTCTGCTAACAATTACTGGATCTCGACCATCGCGTGCAGCAATGTCGGGATACGATAACCCGCAATCGCAATGGGATACAATCCGACCTTCATCAAAGTCAGAAACTTGATGGTGCGCATTCCTCCTCCTTACACGAGGCATCACAACAACGTTTCACCAGGCAACGCCGGCCAACTGCTGTTTGTGTATGAGAAATCGATTGGAAACTTTCTTCATGACAGCATGTTGTAGGTGTCGCCACCGGCGCCAACCTTGTGTGAATGCTCTAAAAATCATTTAATCATTTGCATATCACTGCATCTTCTTCCTGTCGTTTAAATTTCGCGTCTTTAGCATGTCATCTTGGTGGTGTAGCAATTTTAATGTCCGGTAGTGTACATTGGTATCAGAATCGCGGTTCGTTTCCACCTTTTGTTTCATAACCTTCCGATGGTAACAGGGGTGATGCCTCATGGCAGTGGTGGAATTGTTTCTTGGAGGCTTGTGTATCCCTCCGTCAATATTGTATACCCTCTATATGCATCGATATGTTGGTCAACTGTGGTCCTGAAAAGGACCAAGATGATGTTACTGGTGGGAAAGGATCAGCCACCAGAGAAACCTGACGCCCAGGGTACGCATGATTGCAAGTCTTCTGTTGGTCGGAAATCATTGCAATCTTCGTGGAGGCTCCTTTCATATACTGCAAGAGCACCAAAATTAAAATCTCCGCTCGAAAGAACCTAATTCGCAAACTAGCGGGCACACAGTGGGGATCACATCCACAATGTATTGGCAGTTCTGCAATGGCACTGTGCTTTTCTATTGCTGACTATGCTTCTTCAGTCCTGTACAGGTCATCTCATGCCAGACAAGTAGACATAACTCTCAACGAAACCTGCAGGTTGATCACCGGTTGCTTAGGGCTTACCCCAACTGATAAGCTCCAATGCCTGGCTGGAATAGCGCCACCATTGATACGCAGAACAGTGGCTACCAACAAGGAGAGACTGAAAGTGGAACACGACAGTGCCCATCCACTGCACGGACATAATCCACCAGAGCAACGACTGAGATCGCGAAAGAGCTTCCTTAGAACATCCGAGAAGCTCACCGTTTCACGAGAGAAGGCAAGGCTGGAGTTATGGAAGAAGTCGATGCCTCACCTGCAGACGCCGGAAGCTGAAGAACTACCACCTGGACACAACGAGAGCTGGCTGCTGTGGAAATCTTTAAACCGATTACGATCAGGAGTTGGACGATCCTGAGACTACCTGAAGAGATGGGGCTTCATAACAGAAGATACGTCCTGTGATTGTGGACAGGGAAAAAACACAAGCCACATGCTCCAGTGTCTTTTGTGCCCTACATCCTGCACGAAGATTGAGCTCCTTCAAGCCACTCCAAGCGCCTTGGAGGTTGTAAAGTACTGGGCACATGTAATATAAATAGAATTTGTGTGTATATATGTATTGATGTGTATGGCGACTGTAAATTTGTATGTTTCTGCTTCGAGAATAAATAAATTATTGTATAACTCAGTCACTGGTCTGTCGTGCTTCTAGTCAGTTGTGTACAACTGCTACTGGATATCGAACAGTTCTTGTGGCTCTAGGACACCCCTGTAACCATTTTCATAGGTGAAATATATTAGCTACATTTCATAATCTTTTCGAGTATGGAATCTACAAATGTGAATGATTCAAGGTTTGAGGACTTCGTCAGAAGTGTTTTGGAGGAAGACGACGACGATAGCAATGAATGTGACTTATTTTCAAGCGAGGAAGATAATTTGGAAGTACAATTTGAACATAGTTCTGGGTGTGAAGCTACAACGTCAGAAAATAGTGATGATCAGAAGGAAGAGGTATCATCAGGAAACCCAATCAAGAGCAAGAATGTACTTTTATGGCATAAAATACATCCTAAGAAAGGTAAAATTCAAAGTAGAAACACTATAAAAATTCTTCAAACTGTTAAGTTTGCTCAAAACATTGACGCAGAAGTAGATGCTTTCGAAATATTATTAGGTAGAAGAATAGTTGATATTGCAATCTGGTTTCAGAGAACAGAGCGGAAAATGTTCTGTGGGCCAAGGTCAGTTACTGTTACTTATACAAGAACACACAAAACTTTGATGCTGAAACCAATGCACATTTTTCTCTTTAAAACAACAAAGATCAATTCAAGGCTCAGGGCCGAATTACCTGCTCAAAATTTAGTTTTAATGATTGCTTTTAAAACATCAGGATTTAAAGTAACGGTTGAAGGTCTCACATAAGCAAAATTACAAAATCTTCTGTGGTATAGGCCTAAACAATATTTCTGACCAGCTAAGGAATTCTTTAAAAGCCAAGCATTTACAAATTGCGGCTGAATGCCATACTAAGGAAAATTCAACTTAATCCTTCGGTTGTTCCAAACCACTGGCCCAATTCGAACAAAATTTGGCCCTCAAACAGCAAACTTCACGAGTAGCGCACTCTGTTAGATTACGACTTCCTAGCTCCTGCATATTACAGCATCTTCTTCCTGTCGGTTAAATTTCGCGTCCGT
This sequence comes from Schistocerca gregaria, assembly GCF_023897955.1. Taxonomy (NCBI): domain Eukaryota; kingdom Metazoa; phylum Arthropoda; class Insecta; order Orthoptera; family Acrididae; genus Schistocerca; species Schistocerca gregaria. The sequence continues at coordinate 68,136,284 of NC_064923.1, read as the reverse complement.
AGCACGTCATCTTCGTCGTGTAGCAATTTTAATGGGCAGTAGAGTAATTCTCTCAGCATGACCTGATTTAATTCGATTACACTCAGTTACCATCGTTTCACATTTGTTGATGTTCATCTTATATCCTCCTTTCAAGGCACTGCCCATTCCGTTCAGCTGCTGTTCCAGGTTTTTTCTGTCTCTGACAGAATTAGAATATCATCGGCAAATGTCAAAGTTTTTATTTCTACTCGATGGATTGTAATTCCTACTCTAAATTTCCTTTTGTTTCCTTTATTGCTTGCTCAATACATAGAGTTAATAACATCGGGGATAGGTTACCACCCTATTTTACACCCTTCCAAAGGACTGCTTCCCTTTCATGCCCCACGACTCTTACAACTGCCCTCTGGTTTCTGTGTAAATTGTTAATTGCCTTCGCTCCCCGTATTTGACCCCTGCCACCTTCAGAATTTGAAAGAGAGTATTCCAGTCATTATTGTAAAAATCTTTCTCTTACAAATGCTAGGAACGTAACTTTGCCTTCCCTTAATGTCCTCTAACATAAGTGGTAGGTATTTCTTCACGTATTCCAACATTTGTACGGATTCTAAAACTTATCTTCGGCAGGGTCGGCTTCAACCAATTTTTCCATGTGTCTGTAAAGAATTCGTGTTAGTATATTTCAACCTTGGCTTATTAAACTGATTTTCACCTCTCAAGACCTGCTTTCTTTGGGATGTAACTATTACATTCTTCTTAAAATCTAAGAGTAATTCACCTGTCTCATATATCTTGCTCACCAGATGGTAGAGTTTCTTCATGGCTGGCTGTCCCAAGGCTATCAGTAGTTGTAATTTAAGGTTCTCTACTCCTGGGGTCTTGTTTCGAGTTAGGTCTTTCAGTGCTCTGTCAAATTCTTCACGCAGCAACGTATCTCCCATCTCATCTTCATCTACGTCCTCTTCCATTTCAATAATATTGCCCTCAAGTACATTGCTCTTGTATAGAACCTCTGTATACACCTTCCGCATTCCTGTCTTTTCTTCTTTGTGTAGAACTGGTTTTTCATCTGATTTCTTCATATTCATACAAATGTTTCCCTTTTCTCCAAAAGTCTCTTTAATTTTCCTGTTTGCAGTATCTATCTTATCCCTAGTGATATATGCCTCCACATCCTTACATTTTTCCTCCAGGCATCACTGCCTAGTCATCTTCCACTCGTTTTTGAGACTTCTGTATTCCTTTTTACCTGCTGCATTATTATATTTTCTCATTTCATCAAGTACATACAATGTCTCTTCTGTTAGCCAATGATTTCTAATAGCCCTTGACTTTTTACCTGCTTTGGTCCTCTGCTGCCCTCACTATTTCATCTCTCAAAGCTGCCCAGACTTCTTCCATCGTATTTCTTTCCTCCGTTGTTGTCAGTTGTTCCCTAATACTCTCTCTGAAACTCTATACCACCTTTGGTTCTTTCAGTCTGTCCAGGTGCTATCTCCTTAAATTCCCACCTTTTTTGCAATTTATTCAGTTTGTAACGTTCTCTGGCAGCAAGCATCAAAAGTGAAAGTTAAAAGAACATTTCGAGTAATAATGCTGACTGTAACAAATAATTTATATGTATTTCTGTTGATTGAATTTCAAAAGGGCACTTAATTTTGTGAGGAAAAAGATAATTATGAATTTTGCTATTATGAAGTATTATTCTAAACGTGTGAAATACTATCTGTGGCGGAGGATGTGAAAACCGCCACAGAAGAAGCGATGTTATTGTGGTGGTCTTCAGTCCTGAGACTGGTTTGATGCAGCTCTCCAGGTTACTCTATCCTGTGCCAGCTTCTTCATCTCCCAGTACCTACTGCAGCCTACATACTTCTGAATCTGCTTAGTGTAGTCATCTCTTGATCTTCCTCTACGATTTTTACCCTGCACGCTGCCCTCCAGTACTAAATTGGTGATCCCTTGATGCCTCAGAACATGTCCTACCAACCAATCCCTTCTTCTAGTCAAGTTTTGCCACAAACTCCTCTTCTCCCAAATTCTATTCAATACCTCCTCATTAGTTATGTGATCTACCCATCTAATCTTCAGCATTCTTCTGTAGCACCACATTTCGAAAGCTTCTATTCTCTTCTCGTGTAAACTATTTTTCGTACATCTTTCACTTCTATACATGGCTACACTCCACACAAATACTATCAGAAACATCCTGACAGTTAAATCACTACTCGATGTTAAGATACTTTTCTTTCTCAGAAACGATTCCTTGCCATTGCCAGTCTACATTTTATATCCTATCTACTTCGACCATTATCAGTTATTTTGCTCCACAAACAGCAAAACTCCTCTACTGCTTTAAGAGTCTCATTTCCTAATCTAATTCCATCAGCATCACCCGTCTTAATTCGACTACAGCCCATTAGCCTCGTTTTGCTTTTGTTGATGTTCATCTAATACCCTCCTTTCAAGACACTGTCCATTCTGTTCAACTGCTCTTACAAATCATTTGCTGTCTCTGACAGAATTACAATGTCATCGGCGAACCTGAAAGTTTTTATTTCTTCTCCATGGATTTTAATACCTACTCCGAACTTTTCTTTTGTTTTCTTTACTGCTTGTTCAATATACAGAGTGAATAGCATCGTTCCAACATCTATGAGGAATCCAAACTGATCTTCCCCGGGGTCGGCTTCTACCAGTTTTTCCATTCGTCTGTAAAGAGCTCACGTTAGTATTTTGCAGCAGTGACTTATTAAACTGATAATTCGGTAATTTTCACATCTGTCTACGCCAGCCTTCTTTGGGTTTGGAATTATTACATTGCTCTTGCAGTCTGAGGGAATTTCGCCTGTCTCACACGTCTTGCTCACCAGATGGTAGAGTTTTGTCAGGACGCTCTCCCAAGGCTGCCAGTAGTTCTAATGGAATTTTGTCTACTCCTGGGGCCTTGTTTCGACTTGCGTCTTTCAGTGCTCTGTCAAACTCTTCACGCAGTATCATTTCTCCCATTTCTTCTTCATCTACATTCTCTTTCGTTTCTATAATATTGTCCTGAAGAACATCCCTCCAGTATAGACCCTTTATATACTCCTTCCACCTTTCTACTTTCCCTTCTTTGCTTAGAACTGGGTTTCCATCGGAGCTCTTGATACTCATGCAAGTGGTTGTCTTTTCTCCAAAGGTTTCTTTAACTTTCCTGTAGGCAGTATCTGTCTTACCCCTCGTGAGATAAGCCTCTACATCCTTACATTTGTCCTCTAGCCATCCCTGCTTAGCCATTTGGCACCTCCGGCCGATCCTGATGAAATGTATGATGAGTTAAAAGAAATGATTCAGGTACTGAAGGGAGACGAAAATTTAATAGTAATGGGTGACTGGAATTCGAAAGTAGGAAAAGGAAGACAAGGAAACGTACTATGTGAATACGGATTGGGGCTAAGAAATAAAAAAGAAGGCGCCTGGTAGAATTTTGCACAGAGCATAACTTAATCATAGCTAACACTTGGTTCAAGAATCATGAAAGAAAGTTGTAAACATGGAAGTACCCTCTAGATACTAAAAGGTTTCAGATAGGTTATAGAATGGTAAGACAGAGATTTAGGAACCAAATTTGAAATTGTAAGACACTTCCAGCGGCAGATGTGGACTCTGACCACAGTCTGTTGGTTATGCACTGCAGATTAAAACTAAAGAGACTGCAAAAAGGTGGGAATTGAAGGAGATGGGACCTAGATAAACTGAAAGAACCAGAGGTCGTACAGAGTTTCAGGGAGAGCATAAGGGAACAACAGACAGGAATGGGGCAAACAAATATAGTACAAGAAGAATGGGTAGCTTTGAGGAATGAAATAGTGAAGGGAGTATAGGATCAAGTAGATAAAAAGACGAGGGCTAGCAGAAATCCTTGGGTAACAGAAGAAACGATATGTAACGAGAAATGACAAACACTATACAAAAATTAGTTATGATATAAGTAATCAATATATTGTAAGAGAATCACTTGTCTTCTACACGGACTGAAAGGGAGAGGAACGCGTGACGTTGCTTCAAGTTCTTAGGTCGTTTTCATTGTCATAAGTCGATGATCGATTATAACAGGTGTGAAATGGTTTTGATTTTTTCCGTTAAAATATATTTATCTAGTAAAATCTGTTTGTCACAATTACAGCAAAGTTGGCACCTGACATTACCCATTTTAGTTAAGAAATTTCAGAATTTTTTTTTGGATGTCGCTGGCGGTGCGGAGCTGCACAGCGAGCGAGCAGTCTACCGCAGTGGCAGATTTAAATATACGATAGCAGTAACGACCACATCCTAAAGAGGGTGCAAGTAGAGGTGAACTAAAATATTAAAGTGTTTCTTTTCACAGATTTCCAGACGCAGAAAAAAAAGAGATAGTAGATTTTATCCTGTGCATTCACAGGTGGATACAAACTGCAGCTATTGAAAATTTTTATTCAAGAAAGTGATAAATTCTGAACATATCGTAAAGTGGATTTAAAACTGGATGATTTTCATGAGAACTCATCAATATAAAAAATAAAATATTTTCGTATGGTAAAGATAGTCTTATGCTTCACAGCTAGTCGGGGTATATCCAGTTAAACAAAAATCCACTGCAACATGAAAATGTTTGCTAAGTTCGATGGACAATAATATTTTTAATTCTTGCACCAACAGATTTAGTACCTGAATAAAAGTAATACTTGAATCATTATTTTTGGAATATTAAAAGAAATTTATTTTTATTAATCTGCAACAGAATATTTCATACGTAAAGTAATAATCACAGATGAAAAATTTATTGCAACTTTTCATTTCTCATGTCCATCCATGTATATTTTAAGTTCAATCTCAAAGGTTTCCCATTCAAATTAAACGTAAAAAGCAAAGAAAGTTTAAGACCAGACGGCTAACTCCCAAGGAATTAAAACAGACAGAATCGCATTAAATGTTTTACTCTACCGTTCATAACCAACAGATTGTGGTCAGTATCCACATCTGTCCCTGAAAATGCCTTGCAATTTATAACCTCGTTTCTAAATCTCTGCCTTACCATTATACAATCTATCTGAAACCTTCTATATCTCTTCCATGTATACAACCTTCTTTCATGTTTCTTAAAACAAGTGTTACCTATGATTATGTTATGCTCTCTGCAAAATTCTATCGGATGGCTTCCTATTTCATTCCTTACCTGCACTACGGTGTGCAACAGATCGAGTCGTTAGTGTGTTCCTTTGCCTGTCAGGGCGGAGTGGCCGTCGTTCACCGTGGCGGGTGCAGCGACTGAAGCAAGGTGCGGTGGCACCGTCCGTATAAGAACTCCACCGGCGTAGGGTCAGTAGGAGGAAACAAGAAGAACAGAGCTTCATCCGTTGTGGGAGGCACGAAATTTGCCCATCAGTTGCTTAAATATTCGTACAAAGCGTTCAGTTTCGTCATTTGGTTGCGGGTGGCACGGTATACTCTTCATGTGGATGATCAGAAGGCAGTGCAAAAATGTTACCATTTGGCGACAACAAATTGAGGCAATGCCTTCAGTTGAAAGATCGACGACAACGCCTGAATAGTGGAAAGAGCCTTCGAGAGTGCATGGGAACCATTAAGGGAAATTTGCTGAAAGCGTCAACGACGATGAGGCAAAGTGTAGTCCAGTAATAATCCGTGTACATCAAGTACAGACATTTCCAAGGTGCTTCAGGTCTGGGTTATTCAAAGAACTGCTGACGCGGGGCTGACTGATGCTCTGCACAGAACTGAGAAGTCAGACATTCAGTCTGTACGTCCAGACCGTGCCACCGCGCCAACGGTTCGGTGCGAACGACGGATATGTGGTCTCGGTGTAGCTAGCGAGGGATGTCAGCCTAGAGAGCTTGGGGTACCAAAACACGTAAATGTTCATTATCTGTGCTAAGCAAAATAATACCTTGGTGAAATGTAAGGGCCTAGCGAAGGGCATAATATTCACGAACCACAGAAGTAGGAATCAGTCTGGCAGATGGTGACCCACAAGTGCGGATTTAGTCCGACGGCACTTGCAAATCACGATCCAATGCTGTGGTCGGGACATTTTCCGAAGATTAAGCGGAAAGCGGTGGAAAACATCAGTGTCTTGTTCACCAATTTTGCAACGATAAGCAGAGGACACGCTGAGTTTTCGGTCTGGGCCTACAGATAGGCGAGAACGGGCAATTGCGTAGGCATGCTTAGTTTTGGGGAGAGAGACAATCTCATATTTGTAACTTGGCAAAAGAAGAGCCCATCATTGCATCTTCTGGGCTATGCGGGTCGTGGCTGCCTATGAAGGACTAAACGAAGATTGTAGAGGTTTATGGTCAGGCACCAAGTAAAATTATCTTCCAAAAAGATACTGGTTAACCTTAGTGACGCCATAGCGTGAGCCTCCTTTTTAACTTGTGAATAATTACATTGAGATTTCTTCAACAGCTTGAAAGCAAAGGCAATCGGCCTGTCAACTGCACCAAATTCGTGTATCAAAACTACAACATGCAGTAAGAGGAAGCATCCACAGCCAAGATCATAGGATTTCCTGGATAGTTATGAACAAGACATCTGATACGTGGCGCCAGTTGCTTCTCTGTATTTATTTAATATCTGTGCGATCGATTCTATATCGCGTGGCCGCGGTTTTCCTGTTTGGTCGCTTGTCGGCTATTTAAGCGCACGACGCTGTGCGTAAAGTGCTGGTTTTAGTCGGTTGGTTGGCCCTCCGGTGTGCAGTCTGGTCGTCGACGGTCGCTCTTTGCGCATGCGCCTGCGCTGCCTCTTCCTGTCACGTGGGCAGTGGGGCTGCGGACGGAGACGTGCGTGCAGTCGGCGAGTGAGTACTGCGTCCCGTGAGAGCACGACGATCTTGTCTGTGCTGCTAAACGATGTGGACATGTGAAAGTAGCTCTGGAATGTGTCAGCCTGCAACCACATACATTACAGAATCAAACGGTGGAAATTATTCAGTTTCTTGTGTGTAGAATTTCGTGCTGTTTGCAGTCAACCGGTCTCCCAGTCATCCTATGTAGGCTTTCACGGCCGGCGTCTTCATCAGTAAACACTTCCGGGCTAAATTGCAGTGGTCGATATGTAGAACTTCTTCTCCTTGACGTTTCGTTCTCAACTACGGAGAACATCTTCCGAGGTGAGTCGACGACTGGCAGCTAGGAGCTGGGGTCGCCGCTTATAAGGAGATCGTAGAGGGCGCCACCGAACGTCACCGCGCACCTGTGATGTGCGATCACTTGTCACTAAAATTTTGTAGTATCTGAAAGATGCTTTTCATTGTAATGGGTTTTCAGTATCTTATGGAGAAAGAGGAATTATGAGTTGTTTCTGCTGTTATATCATAAATGTGCCCTGCTTCCGTGGGGAGTTTTCCTCAGCAAACCCTTTAATGTTTGTATGTCTGTTAAGATATATGTAAAGAGGGTTTTAAAATTATCTCTTGTCTGGGGTGGGCTTTGACGCCCGTAGACATTTTGTTTGTTTGGTAGTGTTTCAAATTCTAGAGAAATTATGTATATTATTCTGGAGCAACAGCAGTTTCCTGTTGTCATGCAAATTGTTAAATAGAACCTTTCGCAAATTACAAGCCAAAGTTTGTGTTTCATTGTTAATTATTGCCTTGTTTTTATTGACTTGAAGTATCCTTAGGTGTGTGTGTGTGTGTGTGTGTGTGTGTGTGTGTGTGTGTGTGTGTGTGTGTGTGTGTTTGTGTGTGTGTGTGTGTCCCACGTATCAGCATCGATCACTAAGAAAAGCACCTTTCGACTTCTGTAAAGCCGGCTAACATTATTGCAACCAAACAAAAGGTTTCCTGCGAAAACGATGTAAGAGACCCGTGATTTGAGCAGCGTTAGGAATAATTCCGATTAAATACGTGAACTACTCTAACACAGAGTGCAAAGCCCTCGCTATGCGTAATGGTGAAGGACATACATGCAAACGTGACTGTAATGGGCGAACACCCCGGATTTGAATTACATGTCCGAAGTACTCAAGCTCAGTCTGAAGAAACACAACATTGTCTTCGTTACATTTCAGACCAGCTACATAGATCCATTGAATCAGAGTGCGAATGTTACTAAAGTGTTCAGAAGGCAACAATGTCATCCAAACAATTAGATCAAAAGGGGAATTTGCAGCCATCTGCTCCTGAAAGCATTGAAATATGCCGCGTGCAGAAGCACTGACAAACGGCAATGTCAAAGATTCGAAGACCTCCAGATGAGTGTCAGTTAAAGAGGTATATTGCGACTTCGCATCAAGAAGGATTTGCATGAAAGTGTCAGAAAATTTAGTTTTAGAAAAGTGAGACCTGGCACCCAGTTTGTATCAATTCTTCCGCGCGCTACTGGGGATAACTAACACGGAATGTTTCAGGAATCACAGTTTTCTTAAAATCGGCTCAGCATCTGAGTCTGCTGGGCGGCTTCTTTAGAATAACAAGACGGGACACCCGCTGACTGGCTGTAATGGATACAAAGACCCCACTATCTTTCAAATCGGTAAGTTCCTGAGCCATCTGTTCTCCAAGAGCATGAGGGACAGGACGAGTTGTAACAAAACAAATGTGCATATTGTTCTTCGTTGTGACATGGGGAACAGAATGGCCTGGTTTGCCTAAAACCTCAGAATTCTGCACGTAACTTAGCACTAACAAAAAGAAAGTACGTTGTCCTGAATTCTTAAGGCAAACAAATCAAGAGAGGCGAGACCTAAAATATATGGACTCTCTCGGGAAATTACTGTGAATATCACTGTCTTTGTCAAAAGTCGGAAAGCTGTAGGTACGGTACAAGTGTCTATGAGAGGAATACTTTGGCCATTATATGCCGTCAGCGTATGGCGCGATGTTTGCAACTTAAATTTACCTACCAGTTCGTACGTGCTACGCCTCAGCAAAGTCTCTGTATCTCCAATGTGAAAATGTAAATAGACGGATACTTCAGCAACATTAAGAGACACCAAACAGAATTTTGTCTTCACATAGTGCTGCAGTTGAGTTAGGACCCTTTCCTCAGCGGCTACTACACTGTTGCTTCGCACTGTAGACACTATGGGATCTGAAATACGAACTGCGCACTGTTTGTGACTTACGCCTGCAGAATGAGTACGTTAATTTTCTGAAAGCACACAGGATGTACACGTCCCGTATGCTTAAAAAAAAAGTCGGTTCACATGAAGTTCAAGTTCGGCAGCATGTACATCATGTACATGTTACTGCGAGGGCACGAGTTCATTCTTCATGTCAGACTCGACATTTGTTCACGTGAGCGCTGCGGCTTTGTCCAGCCAGGCCATGTTTGTGAGTCAGCTGTGAGGCTTGTTTGACATGGCTGTCTACCGAAGAAACAAGTACTACCTCATGACTCTCTATTGCACGTTTGCACGGAACTTACCGGTCAAGAAACTGCAGAACATGCTGCAAGGAAGGGTTCGAGTATTTATGAAACTGCTACTGAGTCAGCCACACTGTGCGTGATTTCATCATGAATCATGTCATTACTATAGTCTTCGGCACAGTCACACTTGAACTTACATAGTCTGGTAAGGCCTTGAAAGTCAGTTACCTACTGATAGTATGTCTCCCCCTGCAGCTTACGCATATGCATACCCTGTGGGTATTGGGGCCAGGCAGACAGGTTTTTTAGGTTAAAGCCAAATTCCAGACAGACAACAACCAAGGAAAATAGACGAAAAGCAAGTTCATGCACAGCAAATAGGGATAAAGCTAAGAGTGGGGTCAAATTACTTCACCAAAATATCAGGGGAATAAAAAATAAAGTGGGTGAGCTCATAATGTGTTTAGATGAGCTCAAAAATAAGAATGACATTGCTATACTTTATCTGTCTGAGCACTATGTAACTGTGGGGATGGAAAATGTCAGTATAAATACACTCCTGGAAATTGAAATAAGAACACCGTGAATTCATTGTCCCAGGAAGGGGAAACTTTATTGACACATTCCTGGGGTCAGATACATCACATGATCACACTGACAAAACGACAGGCACATAGACACAGGCAATAGAGCATGCACAATGTCGGCATTAGTACAGTGTATATCCACCTTTCGCAGCAATGCAGGCTGCTATTCTCCCATGGAGACGATCGTAGAGATGCTGGATGTAGTCCTGTGGAACGGCTTGCCATGCCATTACCACCTGGCGCCTCAGTTGGACCAGCGTTCGTGCTGGACGTGCAGACCGCATGAGACGACGCTTCATCCAGTCCCAAACATGCTCAATGGGGGACAGATCCGGAGATCTTGCTGGCCAGGGTAGTTGACTTACACCTTCTAGAGCACGTTGGGTGGCACGGGATACATGCGGACGTGCATTGTCCTGTTGGAACAGCAAGTTCCGTTGCCGGTCTAGGAATGGTACAACGATGGGTTCGATGACGGTTTGGATGTACCGTGCACTATTCAGTGTCCCCTCGACGATCACCAGAGGTGTACGGCCAGTGCAGGAGATCGCTCCCCACACCATGATGCCGGGTGTTGGCCCTGTGTGCCTCGGTCGTATGCAGTCCTGATTGTGGCGCTCACCTGCACGGCGCCAAACACGCATACGACCATCATTGGCACCAAGGCAGAAGCGACTCTCATCGCTGAAGACGACACGTCTCCATTCGTCCCTCCATTCACGCCTGTCGCGACACCACTGGAGGCGGGCTGCACGATGTTGGGGCGTGAGCGGAAAACGGCCTAACGGTGTGCGGGACCGTAGCCCAGCTTCATGGAGACGGTTGCGAATGGTCCTCGCCGATACCCCAGGAGCAACAGTGTCCCTAATTTGCTGGGAAGTGGCGGTGCGGTCCCCTATGGCACCGCGTAGGATCCTACGGTCTTGGCGTGCATCCGTGCGTCGCTGCGGTCCGGTCCCAGGTCGACGGGCACGTGCACCTTCCGCCGACCCCTGGCGACAACATCGATGTACTGTGGAGACCTCACGCCCCACGTGTTGAGCAATTCGGCGGTACGTCCACCCGGCCTCCCGCATGCCCACTATACGCCCTCGCTCAAAGCCCGTCAACTGCACATACGGTTCACGTCCACGCTGTCGCGGCATGCTACCAGTGTTAAAGACTGCGATGGAGCTCCGTATGAAACGGCAAACTGGCTGACACTGACGGCGGCGGTGCACAAATGCTGCGCAGCTAGCGCCATTCGACGGCCAACACCGCGGTTCCTGGTGTGTCCGCTGTGCCGTGCGTGTGATCATTGCTTGTACAGCCCTCTCGCAGTGTCCGGAGCAAGTATGGTGCGTCTGACACACTGGTGTCAATGTGTTCTTTTTTCCATTTCCAGGAGTGTAGATATAATTCAGCATCTTACACTTGTAGGTCTAGTATCCGAAGGAGGAGTTGCCATTTTGATATAAAGAGGGTACAAATACAAAACTGTTGAAGTAAGCAAATTTTGTGTTGATCAGCACTTTGAGGTTTGTGCATGTCAACTTCAGCTAGATAATGTCGTGCTGATATTAGCAACAGTGTACACTTCTCCACTAGGATATTGGGTGCTATTCATAAAATTGTTTGACTCTCTATTATGATCTGTCAGACGAAAAGAAGAAATTACTAACCTGTGGTGATTTCAATGTTAACTTTCTAACCAATTCAGATAGTAAAAGTGAACTAGAATTGTTGTTGACAACATATGACTTAGGATCAGTGATCAGTTTCGCTACATGTATAGCTCAGGACATTTGTACTCCAATACATAATGTATTTGTGCAACAAGAGGATGTAGAACAAATACATGCTTTACCTGTGGTAAATGGATTATCTCACCATGATGCACAACTGATTAACTTACAAAACCTAACAGGGTGCACATTTCAGAAACCATTAGGTTAAAGTGTGAGGGTGCTCAACTCAGTATCTATAAATCACTTCAGAGAAAGTTTAGGAAATGTAAACTAGGAAGATGTATATAATGAGCCAAGTGCTAATGATAAATGCAGCATATTTCCTGATAAATTTATATCCCTTTTTGAACATTGTTATCAAAGAAACTTACTAAATGTAACACCACAACTTTTCAAAGATACCTTGGATTACTACAGGTATTAAAGTGTCTTCAGAAAGGAAAAGAAAGCTGTATGAGACAGCAAGAACTAGTAAAGATCCAGATGTAGTTTTACACTATAAAAATTATTGTAACATACTGAGAAAAATTGCAAGGAAATCGATAAATATCTACGTTAGAGAAGAAATTAACAACTCCAGCAATAAAATAAAAATCAGTAAGGAATGTTGATTGAAGGGAGAAAGGAAAAGTAACCACTGGGGTAGGTAGTACTACTGTTAAAGAGAATGAGACCATCTTAACCAACAGTACACAGGTAGCTAATGTGTTTAACAATCACTTCTTAAGTGAAGGAGAAAAAAGTGGTGAGAATAGTGCAAAAGAAGAAGCCAGGCAGTACATGGATGAGTCAGTTTTGAAAAATGTTAGTCATATTAAGTTTCATGTAAGAAACTCTCGTGAATGAGGATAATTATTAAATCTTTGAAAAATAAATGTTCTGTTGGAGTAGGTGACATCTCTAACAAGTTATTAAAACAATGTGGAGCAATTACAGCTGTCACATATGTAATGCATCATTGACTCAGGGTATTTTTGCAGACAGGTTAAAATATGCCGTTGTCAGGCCTCTCTACAAAGAGGGGTCAACCACAGATGTCACTAATTACTGGCCAGAATTCTTGCTTACAACATTTTCAAAAAACTTTGAGAAAGTTATGTACTCAACAGTGATTAGCCATGTCAGCAGTAATGGGATACTTAGAAAATCACAGTTCGGATTTAAGAAATGCTGTTCCACTAAGACAGCAATATACGCTTTCATTGTCCACATAATAGAGTGTTCAAATTGTAAAATGTCACCAGTTCGAATATTCTTTGATTTATCCAAAGCATTTGATTGTGTGAAGCATGACATGATGTTAGAGAAATTACAATTCTGTTGTATAAATGGAACAGCATATGAGTGATTTAAATCATATCTACAGAACAGGAAGCAAAAAGTCTGTTTATATGCTTCAAGCCTTTCAAAGGAGTTTGCCACTTCATCTAACTGGGGTGAAATTACATTAGGTGTTCCTCAAGGTTCGATCATGGGTCCCCTCCTGCTCTTGATATATGTGAATGACCTCCCTTCTTATGTGTAACAAGATGCTGAACTGACACTGTTTGCTCATCATACAAGCATAATTACTAATCCAGTAAAAGAAAGTCCGATAGAAAATGATAGAAATAAGGTCTTCAGAAAAGTTATTAGTTAGTTTTCTGCTAATGGGCTTGCTCTGAACTCTGAAAGAGCACAGTACATCAAATTTCTGCTACGAAAAGTATAATTCCTTCAATAAATCTAACACATCAAAAGAAGTCAGTAGCCAGAGCAGAGCATACTAAGTTTCTCGGTGTACATATAGATGAGTATCTTAACTGGAAAATTAATATTTTGGATCTCCTAAAGCAACTAGGTTCAGCAACTTTCGCCATCAGAATAATTGCCAATTTTGAGGATGTAGAAATTAGTAAGCTAATATACTTTTCATACTTCCACTCTCTGATGTCATACGGAATAATATTCTGGGGCAACTCAACACTTAGGCAAAAAGTATTCACTGCTCAAAAGAAAGTAGTTAGATTATTGTGTGGGGTTCATAGTCGCACATCTTTTAGGCATCTATTTAAAAGGTTACGAATTCTTACAACTGCTTCACAGTACAATTACTAAGTAACGAAATTTTTTCTCAACAACATGGGCCAGCTTAAAATCAACAGCGACATTCATGAGTACAGTACAAGAAAAAAGAATGACCCACCCTATCCTTTACTTAACCTATCTTGGGCACGGAAAGTGGTAAAATGTGCTGCTATAAAACCTTTTGATAAATTACCAGATGAAATAAAATGTCTGACAGACAGCAGTAGTAGTTTCAAAAACTAATTGAAATTATACCTCCTTGACAACTCCTTCCATACCATAGATCAATTCTAGAATCTGACTACATAAATCTGAGATATAATGTATGCATTTTCTGCCATTTAAGGGAATGGGATATAATAGAAATATTTAGATATGACACTATAATTTTTTTTTAAAAAAAACTTGTTTCCTGTGCGCATTTCTTGTGCATTTGACACGTTCCAAATCATAACGGCCATTCCATGCTATTGATCAAAGGAACACGTGAGTAACTAACTGACTAACTAACTAGAGTATTTTCAACGGGCAGCTGCTATCAGTACCCCGCTATCTTAATATTTTGTAAGTGCTTGCAGCAGGTCATCATCGTCTACTAACTCAGGGAGCGCTATGGGAAATAATTTTGCACACAGGCGACAAACAGTCACTCGATCCGTTGTCAAGAAATAATAGTGTTTTTCAGTACCTGGTACCTGATGTGCAGCAACGTGTGAGTTGAGCTGTGCGAGGTATTCGGTCCAGTCTTCCTCTACCCCATCAAACCCACGAAATGGCGGCACATACTACGGCAGTGCTGACGTTGGCGCCGCCGTTGAATCCGGGGTCCTGAGTGAAGTCATCTGCGCCGCCATGAAGCGATTCAACACTTCAGGCAGTTGCGTCATTTGTTTACTCTAAAAGTGAATAAACCAACGGCAGGTGGCAGGAGATTGCGGCGAAGTTGACATTATGAATTAATCCATGCACAAAAATAAACAAGTAAAAGCGGAAAAAGCGCAGAGAAAGGGAAAAAGGATGCAAGATCAGAAACTGTTGAAGCTAGAACATACCGACCATATGCAAGGTAAGCACTGGGTACCCGGAAGAGAATCAGAACAGCAACTATTGGACATATTCCACAAGATTTCGGGATTGCTGCAGGATCTCGTTGACTTCTTTCCACGATATTTCGGCTGACAACCTTACACCCATCTTCAGGCGAGTGTTTGACACTGGAGATTGCTAGTGCATGTCGCTCTATATACGTAAAAGTGCCGCAAGACGCGCATGCGCCATTTACCGTTGCATGCGCGCCACCTGTCGATTCCAAGGCCTTCTACAATATTACTGCATCTATGGAGCGCAGGCGAAAGCGTGGTACAAGTAAAACATGCACGCCCCCTGTTTGCAGACGTGTCCAAAACAATAAAATTCAGAATTTCAATATTTAAATTAAAATTACTTGTCGCTCGACATGTCAGAAGGCATAAAAAGTTTTCTTTTGGTGGATATTAAAGTAATCAACGGGTCCCAGGCCTTATTCAATTGAAAGCCGCCGTCACGATTAATGAGATTTTCCGCCAAACGTATTTCCACGGATTCCTCAGCAACTGAATCCCAGAAGGATCTCGATGGGGCCAAGATTTTCGTGGCAGAATAATCCATGGTATGTCCTGTGGAAATACAGTGTTCGGCTATGGCCGACTTACTGAGCTGTAAAAGGCGAGTGTGGAGCTCATGTTCAACGCAGCGGTCGTGTACTGTGCGTGTAGTCTGACCAATGTAGGCTTTCCCACACCCGCAAGATATTTTATAAATTCCAGCCTTCCGTAATCCCAGATCATCCTTGGCTCAGCCCAGAAGAGCACGAGTCTTTGTAGGTGGCCGGAAGATAGCTTCCACACGATGTTTCTTTAAAATTCTGCCTACTTTCGATGAAATGTTACCGACATATGGGAGAAATGCTCTGGACTTAAACACCTCCTTATTCTCTTGATCTTGTGGGTCGTCACGTTTTTTCATCCTTAAAGCAGTACTGACCTGATGTGCAGAATATCCATTAAGTCGAGATACAGATTTCAAGTGGTCTTATTCGTCTGCAAAGGTGTCTTTATCAGACACGACATGTGCCTTATGCACCAACGTTCGAAGGACGCCCATAGTTTGTGACGGGGAATGACAGCTTGACGCCTGAGGGTACAGGTCCGTATGCGTGGGTTTTCGATAGACAGAATGCCCCAATGACCCATCCACCTTGCGATTAACCTTGACGTCCAGAAGTGTTAGGCAACCATCCTTTTCAACTTCCATCGTAAACTGAATCTTTGTATGGATGGAATTCAGATGTTAAAAACCAACAGTCTTCTGGCGGTTTAGACGATACCTTTGTAGTGTGGCCTCACGGTGAAGAAGAGCTGTCACGGTTCTTTTCTAAAGTGTGTATCGCCCATTTTTCATTTCCATACGTGGCGACATTCAACACAAATACTTCCAGAAAAGACTTCTTAACTCTTAGATTTACATTCGATTTTAAGAATTTTTTTTTTAGAAATGCTTTTCTTCCCATAGCCAGTATAAATTATATACCTTTTCTACTTCAGCCAACATCACTTATTTTGCGGCGAAAATAACAAAACATATCTACTTGTTTAGCTAAATTCCTAACCTAATTCCACAAACGTCACCTGATTTAACTCAATGACATCACTTTATCCTTGTTTTCGTTTCGTTCATGTTCATCTTGTGTCCTCCTTTCAAGACACTGTCTATTCCGTTCACAGCTCTATCAAGTCCTTTGCTATCTTTGACAGTATTACAATGTCATCGGCTAACGTTAACATTTTTGTTTCGTCCTCCTGAATTTTAATTCCTACTCCCAACTTTTTTCCTTTACTTCTTTAAAGAAAAGATTGAATAAGATTAGAGTAGGTTACAAACCTATCCCACTTCCTTCTCAACCACTGCTCCCCTTTCATGCCCCTCGACTCCTACAACCACCACCTATTTTCTGTAAAACATGTAAATATCCATTTGCGCCCTGTATTTTACTGCTGCTACCTTTCAGTCATATTATCCCAAGCTTTCTTAAAGTCTACAAACGCTAAAAACATAGTTTCACTTTTCCTAAAGCTATTTTCTAAGATACGTCGTGGGATCAGTATCATCTCACGCGTTGCTACATTTCTCTGGAATCCAAATTGATCTCTTTGAGGTTGGTTTCTGCCAGTTTTTCCACTCTCCTGTAAGGAATTAATGCAAGTATTTTGTAAGCTTGTCTTATTGAACTGATAGTTCACCAATATTCACAAATTTCAGGGCCTGTTTGCTTTGGAATTTGAATTATTACATTCTTCTTGAAATCTGGTGGTACACTGCCTGTGTCATGCATCTTATATGCTAGACTGAAGAGTTTTGTCCTGGTTGGCTCTACCAATGGTGTCAGTAGGACTGACGGAATGTCGTCCAACCCACGAGCCTGGTTTTGGTTTAGGTTCCACATTGACATATCTCCCATTTCACGTACTTCCTTTCCCTTTTCTGTTTTACTTGTTTAGATCCTCTATATATTCCTTCCACCTTTCAGCGTTCCCTTCTTTGCATGGAACTGGTTTTTCGTCTGAGCTCTTGATATTCAAACAGCTACTTCTCTTTTCTCCAAAGAACACTTTAATTTTCCTGCAAGCAGTATCTACATTTTCCCTAGTGAAACAGGCTTATAACTCCTTAAATTAGCCCTTTAACCATTCCTGCTTAGCCATTTTGCACGTCCTGTATGTCTCATTGTTCAGTTGTTTGTATTCCGTTTAGTCTGCTCCACCTGCTGCTCGTTTACATTTCTCCTTTCATCAACTAAACTCAGTATCTCCTGTGTTATACAGGAATTTCTATCAGGCCCTTTTACCTATTTGAACCTTTTCTGCCTTCATTTCATGTTACCAAGTTACTCATTCCTATTCTGTAGTATTTCTTTCCACTGCTATAGTCAATTTTGCGTAATGCTTCCCCTGAAATTTTCAATAACTTCTGGTTCTTTCAACTCATCCGTCCCATCTCCCTGATTTCCTACCCTTTTGCAAATTCTTTAGTTTTTGTCTACAGTTCACAAAAATTATTGTCAGAGGCCACATTTTCCCCTTGAAATATCTAACAATTCAAAATCAGTTTTCGAAACTTCTGTGTCAACATTATGAAACCAATGTGAAACCTTTCTGTGTCTCCAGGTCTCTTTCACGTATACAGTCAGCTTTCGTGATTTTCATATTCTATTTTCTATTAAATTCGTTACATCATTTGGTTGGTGGTAAAAAATTGTTGTAGAGGAATACCTCATTCTTTTCTTTGCCACGGTATGGCTAATGATGAATAGCCAGTTGTACTGAAGAACTTTATTTTTGAACACTACTCATTTTCTTTAAAGTGTGGTTGATTTTCAAAGCAAACTTTGAGGAATAAAATTTACTGGAAGGCTACTGACAATTTGTTGCAGTACTGCTTGCAAGAGACTCTAAAAGTGACACAAACGAACGTAATAACCTTATTACACATTCTTATGGAGCATACTTTTTCAAATTTAGTTTGGAACACAGGTGTTCATTGTGGTACCTGAGTTACTGGTGATATCAGGCCGTGCTCCAAGGCATAATTTCCTGCTTAAAGGTTCGTCTTCTAACCATGGAGACATCTTCAGAAGCTTTAACGACCTAGAAAGCAGTTACATTTCAAACGAGCTCAGCAGGCCGAACTGCTTATACATATACATGCAACAGTCTGGTGTGAGTTCATCAGATCGCCACCAAAGATCACGAATTGTGCCGACACAATTGCGTTTTCGATCTTGTTGTGGGGAAGTGCTGAGTCCGTTTGTCTCACGTATGATCCATAACGTCTAATTTCAATCCTTATTCCTTCCTGTTAATCTACGGTAGGTAGGGGCTTTCCAGTTAGTACACTTCATAATTTTCTGTAAGTTATTTGTCAACAGTTTGCGCCACTGGTTTATTATTGTTTGTAGCTTTCTTTCTCAGAAAGCTTTGCAAGTAATTTCTTTTTGAACCATTTAATCGTCTGTTACAGCTGTCTAAATATCAAATACGAAAATTAGTACGACCTAGAAAACTGTTTGAATATGAAGTATGAAATTGATACATTGCGCCTGATTATTGTATAGGAAATTTATGATTTTCGGTGGTAAATACTTGATCATGGCAGGCTACAGCGTGACCTATAACTAATTCTATGCAAATCGTTTCTAAGAAGTCCATAAGGTGTTATTTGATGAGGATACTGATGAAATTTAAGAGAACTTTGCAAAATACTCATACTCAGACTGCGATGTTGTAAAACGTTGACAGGAAGATTCAGAATCCGAGGTAGACGACAGTGAAGATGGCGAGGAAGCAGCTGAGGAAAACAACAGTTACTGTGTTGGAAGGAGCACAGAGACGACATGGAATGAACTTGCACCACCACAGAGAGTACGTTTCAAAGCCCATAAAATTATTCGGAATTTAACTGATTGATACAGGTGTGGATAATGTGGTGATATCGCAGTAAGAATGCTAGAATTGCCTCATAGATGACAACATTTTGTGTATTATACCTTTGTAGACCAACTTTGGAAATGCTTTACGCGGTGCCTTAGATTTAACAGTCCTGCGACTCGCGATGAAAGGAGATGGTTAGACAAGAGAGCACCTATTGTGTAAATATTTACTATGTTTGTACAGAACTGAAGGAAATTCTATACTCCGGAGAAACAGTCGGTGAGAAACTCGAAGGATTCAGAGGAAAGTGTAGTATTCTCCAATATACGTCTAGGAAACCAAACACATCTACAGTTAACATATATGCTATTAGGGATTTCCAACTATTGTACCTGTATAATTTGGAAATATACCCAGGGTTTCAATTAGAAGTATTATACTATGTAACCAAAAACTTGCTGATATTGTTCTTCGAATGTGTGAATGCAGTTATGAGTCGGGTTTAAATAAAACAGCAGACAACTCGTTTATTAGTATTTGCTCGATAGAACAATTAGGAAGGAAAAATGTTTCTAAGGTTGGAACGATGAAGAAAAATAAGCATGAGATTTCTATGGGGTTTGCTATTAGCTAAGAATGGGCTGTCGATAGTAGATATTTTTGTCTTAAACAAAGGCGGTACTGTAGATTCCCAGCAGAGGCAGTGTGTGATCCTTGCATGAACTATACATAGAAATGATGTAATAGATACTGAAACTGGAAATAAATGTAAGTCATCCATTACCACAATATATAATTGCACCTAAGATGAAATCGACACTACGTATAATTTGACTGCTTCGTATGGAATTCCTAGAAATGTGCGCCGTAGGAGTGTGGCTATATTTCTTACTACGATCAATATAAGTGCATTCGGTGTACAAATAATTTATGGAGGAAACAATTAGCATTGTATCAGAAGAAAAGTATTCCTAAAATTACTGACTCGTTTATTAGTTCTACCTCACTTGGTTCGATGAAGTTTGGATACCATAAGAATTCACAGGTATCTTCAACTGACGCTTCAGCATTATAGCTCAGCATGTGAAGAGAAGCAGAAGACAAAAGCAGAAATGGAGAAAAAACAACTGGGATCAATAGGAAAAAGTGTGATACTTGCAAAGTAAATAAGCAGCTCGCAAAATATTTCTGCAAAATGTGTCAAAAGCGTATCTGTTTATGCACATCGAATCTTCTTATTCTGATTGCTGTAAAATACTTTATATATTACTACAATCCCAAAATGACAATGAGCTTGCAATTTTATCATTGTGATTATGCTGTTATTACGCCATTGCCTTTCAGTAATGATATTTGTCATTTATAAAGAGTTCACTTAATTAAATATAATAAGAAAGCAAGTGTATAACCTACGATGTTTTCGTTTGGTATAACAGGCCAATCTTCCCGAAAAGAAAACTGAATAATTGTTGTTGTGCTGTAATGGCATCTTTGTTCTTCGTTAAGGACCTTTGCCATTCAGAATATGTTTCGTTAATGAAATTAAAAAAATAATGACCTGAATAAGCGAAGTAAGGAATTTTATACAAAGCAGACTATATCGTTTTAAAACACCATGCCCGATAGAAGGGTTACTTCTCCTTTTTAAGTTTGTATCGCTTCCCTGTACATCTTAGCATAGCAATGATTAGGTCTTGACAAAAGTAAGGCATCAGAGAAACGAATTTTGTGGTCATCTGATCCAAATGCATTATGTGCTAGTGTTGATTTGTACTGCCCAGATGAAAATTTCTCTTAGTGACTATGTACATCTGACTGCAAGTGCAATAGGTTTTCTATACTCATACTGTGGCGGGCTGTGGCGCAGGTCCTTTGCAGTCACAAATATTCGCGCACCTTTCTTTTTGGTTTAATCGCCATTATCAACACCAATTTATCTGAGTACTGTGCTGATGCTATCCGTGACTGTTTTTACAAATGGGATGTACACTTTCGCCTTAGTGGTTTTTTTCGTGGGCAGCTCTTGACCTTTTAGTGTATAGTGCACAACCTATGTCTCTGATGGAGTGGACGTTTATTTTGAAGATAGTTCTTAACTGAGCGAGCTAGTCCTCCTAGTACTACGGTAAACAGACTCTTGTACCCCAGTCTACCAATGGCTTGATAACTCTTGTTTTCTGGTTGGGATGATGCTAGAAATGTATGTGAATTGATCTATTTATTTGGGTTTCCTGTGGGTTTTATGTCTGAAAGATCCGTTGGGTTTCGTAAATCTGTTCTTTCTTCCTCGTTTCCTGGAGTTTACTTTCTGTTAGCATAAACATTTTTCAGACAATGTAAAATTTCTGACAATATTTTTTCTCCATGAGGCGATATAAAGAATGTATGAATTGAAATACTTTCCAACTACGCTGTTGCTTCAAAGCTAGAACTCATTTTTTGCCTCAACCAGCTGTAGGTGAAATATGAATGGAATCAGCTTAGATTTTGCTTAGGAGCAAACCACCCAGCAAGAACTTAACTAATGATTAGAGCTCTCCAGTTTTTCCGGCAGATGAACAAAATTACTTCAGTAGTAAAATACGGAACTTATTAGAACCAGATGGATATAGAGATTAAGGGGAATCTCACTACTTTTGGTCTTAGGGTGTTAAATAACCTAATAAAGGTCTCTTCAAATCTCCCATTAACAAGAAGGTCAAATCAGAAGCATTGAACCACAATGCAATTGTTTACAAAAATTTCATAAACTTCTCATTAAATTAAGATCAGTTGTTAGCAGTAAGGATTATCTAACTATGAGATTGCCAAACATTTACCCATTCTCCTACAGCCATTTATAGGAAGAAACTGATATTTGTATTAAAGGTTCTGGGCATTTGATCAAAAAGTTATAATCCTACAGGTTGAGTTCAAGCGATATTATGATCAGCTTTGAATTATGTCACTGTTTACTGTGGTTCCTGACTTCGCAGTTAGTGGGTCTTTTTTTACCAATTATAACGAAGATATCTTTAAATATCTCACATCCACGTACATTCAATAAGGCAGCAAACTCTGTGAGTCAGACTATGGCGATACCGCTCTTCGCAATTATAGCGGGCGGATTTTTATATGAAAACATACGAAGGAGTTGCCCTTCAGACGCCAAGGAAGAAACTCTGATCTTCCTTATATATCTTCATGGAGAGAGAGAGAGAACTCTCATAATTTTTAAGCTATACGAATAATATTAACTCTGATACGAAGAGAAAACAGGTCGTATTTCCTTTTTGAATGTATCGATACTTAGAAAACCTGACAGAACTTTACAGCATAAGAGGGGTGATCAGAACGTTGGTGGACTGACCTAAAGGCATTTGTGAACCACAGTGCTTAGAGGACGAACTCGGTGACCTAAGACCTGACGCTAAACGAAAAGGTTTTGTTACATTTATAAAAACTGTCAGAGATCGCAGTGCATAGATCTTAGCGCCAGGCACATTCTGTAACCTTCAGTGAATATTGTGCTTATAATTCATTATTCATCATTGAGGACTAAAGTTCTGAAACATCCGTACAGGAAACGAACTTTTACAGTTACATATGTAATTTCAGTCACACACAGAAGTTATAATAATGTATACATCTCCATTTGTTGGTGTCTTTGTAGTTCCGTGTACAATAAAACACGTCCCAACGTCACGAACCTTACTGGTATTTTATTTATTACTCTCTGTATTTGCGGTAGACTTCCTTCCGCAGAAAGAATTGCCGTGGAAGTTAACCGACTGCTGTACTTGTATTAAAATTTTAAGAGGTGTCGGGTCATATGTGGTTCATGCAAAATTTCAGGGTCGGAAACTGAAACTTCCAGTACCGCTAGCGGGGAGGCGGTGCGAGTTTTTTTCGGGCAGCTGAGAGGGAGGTAGCCGCTGCGTGGAGCTGGGGTTGCAGCGCCGCAAAAAAATTCGCCTCTCTGAGCCACATTTTATTGAGAGCACGTTCTGCAAACTTTGTGAGACATTTGCGACGAGTATGCGCAAAGCCGGGGGCTTATAAAGCGCGTGGAGGCCGGAATTTCAAGTCGCAGTGACAGTAGCGAATGCCTCGGTTGCGTTCGCAACCCGTCTGCTATCCGGAGAACCGGCACTACGTCGCTGGGGTATCCAAAATAGTTAGCGGCCGATGTTTTCAGCTCCAGCCAGTGATACCATAGCTCAGAAGACCTGCTATGAAACTGGGGAAAACCTGAAGTTTGCTACGTTTGAAGCACACTATCGATACAACTTCTGTCTCTGATGTTTCCGCTCAAATCCATTTCAAAATGTGATACGAATTTCATTTTATTATCTGCTCTTTTTTAATCAACCTAACAAGAGGACATCCCCATCATGAGATTTTCTCAATTTCTTTATTTATGTACGTGAAATTCAGAATTTAAAAAATTCACAATAAATTCGGCTTTGAAATTTTCCGACTGGCTTTAGTTTAGTATACGTGACACCACTTTTCACGAAACGTCTTATTCGGTTGCGTTGATTACATTAGCCACGTAATCATAGGTTATTGGTACGTAAAGCGCAATGTTGCTTTTTTCGTTGATTTTTCGTTCTATCCGAATACCGACATAAACAGTGTACAAAATCACCACAAATATGCTAGTTATCAATACGTACACATCTTTTTATGATTCCGTTTCTACTCACAAGCTACACGCGCTGGAGTTACGGCTTCCACTTCTCTCGTTATGAATTGGTATTACGTTTATCTCGCTTAGTGATCATTACCATTTGAAAATTCTTCAGGTGCGGTCAGTATAACTAACGACCCACATGTTAATAGCTCAATTAATATATGTAAAATTACATCGTAATATTTCATAACAGATATTAACGGGTCGAAAAATACCAGACAAATTTGCACTGTTAAAATTGCAAAAGCTGTTCAGCATCAGTCAAATGGAGGGGTAATTTCCTAAAAGAAAAATGTAAACCTCGTATGTTAAAATTCATCAATGAGACTTCATCAATCAAACAAATAGATAGCATGAAATATTTTTACGTTGCTCCTATTTCTATATAGGCTAGCATCGATTGTTTTCTACATTCGCCTATAAGAACAGAATGTAAATTCCTGCTTAATGTAAGGAAAGTCACGTTAAAGTGGTAACATGAGCAACTAATCATTTCGAACAATTATCTTCTTTCAGACAGTACTTCTAATCAATATGTTTTAAATACCTAGTTTATTATATACTAGCAATATTTACCGCTGATGGTGTGATCTAAATATCTAGTCGTATATAAAAACAATTCTATGTCCTACAAAGGTATATTTAATTATGCCTGTGAAGTTGCAAATTGTTGCACGATGTTTTATGATTTTTTCCTAAAGTGAATTCTACTCCGACGCAAAAACCAAAAAATTTACGACGTAATTGCTTCAATGAAGTGTAATTTCTGCCACTGATATGATCACTGCCGCTCCATTACATTATTTTGTGAGTGTGGCCTGAGCTCCCAGTTGGTGCACATCGACAGCGCAGAAAGATACCTATGTAGCTTCTTTTCTGTGTTTACTTCGCAGATTCTTAGTCACATTGCGTGTGAGTTTCGTATAGGAGGTGTAATTTCGAGTTTTAGTTACTGTAATCGTAAATTCAGGCAGATTGTAGTGCAGTCGTTACGCATTTGAACAGGTTAGTTCATACACTCTTTGCGTGTTTCCCTTGCGTTATTTAGGCACGGACTCGGGTTTCAGTAACTGTTGTTCAACATCGATTAGGATGGACGGGGACTGTGATTGCTGTGATCGGCTGAGTTGGCATCCATCGCTCACACCTGCAGGCGGCGCTGACTTCGGTCGCACAGCTTGAGGCTGTTGCCAATGGGCACCACTGTGGGGAGACGGACTTGGGTACCACAGGGATGTCAACCTTATCCCGTCTGCCCCAGATCAGTCTGCCGCTGTGGTTTGCCCGGTTGCTGCCCGCAGTGGTGCTGAGCCCTCACCTGTGGTTGATTGTGAGGTCATTCCAAGGCGTGAAAGGCAGTGAAAGACGTCCCCGGAGGCTGATCAGAAAGCCTCCCTGGTGCGTCTGACAAACCGGTTCCAGGTACTGTCTCTGGCTGAGCCAGATGCAACTGCCTGCCTTGTTACAGAGGATGATTCTCAGCCTTCGAGTTCCGAGAAATCGCAAAGGGTGGGCTTATTGGTAGTTGGGAGCTCCAATGTTAGGCGCATAATGGGGCCCCTTAGGGATATGGCGGCTAAGGAGGGGAAGAAATCCAGTGTGCACTCCGTGTGCATTCCGGGTTGTGACATTCCTGATGTGGAAAGGGTCCATACGGATGCCATGAAGAGCACAGGGTTCTGCCAGCTGCAGGTGGTGGCACATGTAGGCACTTATGACGTGTGTCGCTTGGGATTTGAGGAGATTCTCTCTGGATTCCAGCGGCTATCAGATTTGGTGAAGGCTGCCTGTCTTGCTTACGAGATGAAGGCAGAGCTCACCATCTGCAGCATCGTTGACAGAAGCGACTGCGGACCTTTGGTGTAGAGCCGGGTGGAGGGTCCTAATCAGAGGCTCAGAAGGTTTTGCGACCATATTGGCTGCAGATTCCTTTACTTGCGCCATAGGGTGGTGGGCTTTCAGTTTCCGCTGAATAGTTCAGTTCACTACACTCAGCTGGCGACTACACGGGTAGCGGAGGCTGTGTGGCGTGGACTGGGTGGTTTTTTAGGTTAGAAGGCCTCGAGAAAGTACGGGGTGGGCTGCAATCTCAAAGGGTGCATCGCAAATGCTGGATGTGCTTGGATCAAGGAACAGTCGGAATTGTAGTTGTTAATTGTTGTAGTTGTGCTGGGAAAGTCCCTGAGCTTCAAGCACTAATAGAAAGCACAGAAGCTAAAATTGTTATAGATACAGAAAGCTGGATAAAGCCTGAAATAAGTTCTGCAGAAATTTTTACAAAGTCTCAGACGGTGTTCAGGAAAGATAGATTAGGCAAAATTGGTGGTGGAGTGTTTGTGTCTGTCAGGAGTGGTTTATCTTGTAGTGAAGTCGAAGTAGATACTCTGTGCGACTTGGTATGGGTGGAGGTTATACTTAATAGTCGAACTAAGTTAATAATTGGCTCCTCCTACCGACCCCCAGCCCCCTATGATATAGTTGCTAAAAGTTCAGAGAAAATTTGAGTCTCGTAACAAATAAACACCCCACTCATACGGTTATAGTTGGTGGGGACTTCAACCTTCCCTCGATATGTTGGCAAAAATACTTGTTCAAAACAGGTGGTAGGCAGAAACCATTTTCCGAGATGGTCCTAAATGCTTTCTCCGAAAATTATTTCGAGCAGTTAGTCCACGAACCCACGCGAATTGTAAATAGTTGCGAAAACACACTTGACCTCTTAGCCACAAACAATCCAGAGCTAATAGAGAGCATCATGACTGATACAGGGATCAGTGATCGTAAGGTCGTGATAGCTAGAATCAATACCGTTTCTTCCAAATCCACCAGAAACAAACGCAAATTTATTTAAGAAAGCGGATGAAGTGTCACTATAAGCCTTCCTAAGAGACAATCTCCATTCCTTCCGCACTGACTATGCAAATGCAGACGAGATGTGGCTCAAATTCAAAGATATAGTAACAACAGCAATCGAGAGATTCATACCTCATAAATTGGTAAGAGATGGAACTGGTCATCTATGGTATACAAAAAAGGTCCGAACAATGTTGCAGAGACAACGGGAAAAGCATGCGAAGTTCAGAACACCGCGAAATCCCGAAGACTGGCTAAAATTTACAGACGCGCGAAATTTGGCACGGGATTCAATGTGAGATGCCTTTAATAGGTTCCACAACGAAACATTGTCTCGAAATTTGGTAGAAAATCCAAAGAAATTCTGGTCGTATGTAAAGTACACAAGCGGCAAGACGCAGTCAATACCTTCGCTGCACAGTGGTGATGGTACTGTTACCGACGACTGTGCCGCTAAAGCGGGGTTATTAAACGCAGTTTTCCGAAATTCCTTCACCAGGGAAGACGAATGGAATATTCCAGAATTTGATACACGAACAGCTGCTAGCATGAGTTTCTTAAAAGTAGATACGTTGGGGGTTGCGAAGCAAATCAAATCGCTTGATACGGGCAAGTCTTCAGGTCCAGATTGTATACCGATTAGGTTCCTTTCAGATTAGACCGATACAATAGCTCCCGACTTAGCAATCACATACAACCGCTCGCTCACAGATAGATCTGTATCTACAGATTGGAAAATTGCGCAGGTCGCACCAGTGTTTAAGAAGGGTAGTAGGAGTAATCCATCGAACAACAGACCTATATCATTGACGTCGATTTGCAGTAGGGTTTTGGAGCATATACTGTATTCAAACATTATGAATCACCTCGAAGGGAAAGATCTATTGATACGTAATCAGCATGGTTTTAGAAAACATCGTTCTTATGGAACGCAGCTAGATCTTTATTCGCACGAAGTAATTGCCGCTATCGACAGGGGATCTCAAGTTGATTACATATTTCTAGATTTCCGGAGAGCTTTTGACACCGTTCCTCATGAGCGACTTCTAATCAAGCTGCGGGATTATGGGGTATCGTCTCAGTTGTGCGTCTGGATTCGTGATTTCCTATCAGGAAGGTCGCAGTTCTTGGTAATAGCAAATCATCGAGTAAAACTTAAGTGATATCGGGTGTTCCACAGCGAAGCGTCCTGGGACCTCTGCTGTTCCTGAATTATATAAATGCCCTGGGTGACAATCTGAGCAGTTCTCTTAAGTTATTCGCAGATGATGATGTAATTTACCGTCTAATAAGGTCATCCGAAGACCAGTATCAGTTGCAAACCTATTTAGAAAAGATTGCTGTATGGTGTGGCAGGTGGCAGTTTACGCTAAATAACGAAAACTGTGAGGTGATCCACATGAGTTCCAAAAAAAAATTCGTTGCAATTCGATTACTCGATAAATAGTACAATTCTCAAGGCTGTCAATTCAACTAAGTACCTGGGTGTTAAAATTACGAACAACTTCAGCTGGAAAGACCACATAGATAATATTGTGGGGAAGGCGAGCCAAAGGTTGCGTTTCATTGGCAGGACACTTAGAAGATGCAACAAGTCCAATAAAGAGACAGCTTACACTACACACGTTCGTCCTCTGTTTTAGAATATTGCTGCTCTGTGTGGGATCCTTACCAGGTGGGATTGCGGAGGACATCGAAAGGGTGCAAAAAAGGGCAGCTCGTTTTGTATTATCACGTAATAGGGGAGAGAGTGTGGCAGATATGATACGAGAGTTGGGATGGAAGTCATTAGAGCGAAGAAGTTTTTCGTCGCGGCGAGATCTATTTACGAAATTTCAGTCACCAACTTTCTCTTACGAATGCGAAAATATTTTGTTGAGCCCAACGTACATAGGTATGAATGATAATCAAAATAAAATAAGAGAATTCAGAGCTCGAACACAAAGCTTTAGGTGTACGTTTTTCCCGCGCTCTGTTCGGGAGTGGAATGGTAGAGAAATAGTATGATTGTGGTTCGATGAACCCTCTGCCAAGCACTTAAATTTGAATTGCCGAGTAATCATGTAAATGTAGATGTAGACTGGCATCTCGCAAATGTGTTGCGTTTGCGTGTAGAATCCTCTTATTTTAGTATTGAAATTGAAATGAAAGAACATTAACAAAGAAATTACTATTGTTTCCATAATCGCCTATTTTACCCGTCGCATATTTCCTTCACGCGGTTTTAAAGTAGCTTTGCTACATTTTGAAATGCTACAAATGAAATTAACTGCAAATGTTCCAAAGAAATTTTCACTGTCAACGTTTTAAGCGTTCCATTATGGTTTAGTATAAAGATTTCGATTATTTTTGTCATACACATCACTTCCAAAACGAAGAATGAAATATAGAATATATCGAGAATGCAAGATTTGGTTATTAAACGGACTATGTTTTAGTCCTATGCATTACTGCTGCAGCACTTAAGTGCAAGTTGAACAATATATTAACAGAAAATTAGTTAGAAGTCATTCTGCCTTTCACGGAACAAAGCTTAGTTTTTACAGGAATGATCGATATCGAAACGTCATGATACTTACTAGTTCGAGGAAGTTCACAAACAATAATATGATGTATGAACAGACGTGGTTTACTTGGTTTACCTGCGAGGACAGAAACAATTGAAAAAGTTAAAATAAAGAGGGAACACAAGGCTGAAAGTTTTCCATGGCTTGGAGTACAGAGCTGACGGGCAAATAATCTACAGAAACCTTGATAAGGAATCCAAACATTCGTGTGATTTAAGGTAACCGTGTAACACCCATAGGTGGTCGCAAAAACCACACGAAATTCTCATAATACTGCACACTATTTTTTTTTCTTTGCTGTCATATAGCCCGTTTCCTAACCCAAATAAGTTACATCAGGACGCCTTCAAGGAATTGCTGTGCTCCAGTCGAGTAATGTGGCACAATATTCGTTCATGCCAATGTAAGCAGATGCTTATTTACTAAACTCACCTTATACCTAACTGAACAGTCCTGAAGCAATTGTAAAAATGCAAAAGTTGACCAACTGGAGCACGTCATCCGACAGACAGGCGTCTGAACCTAATGGTGGGGATATTTCATATTCACCCACCCAGTATGTGAACGTCGGCTATATTCCTTGGGTTCAACTTTGATGCTTTATACTTATTGCCGTTAAATTAATGGTGACACTGGTTCTATGAGGCATAGGCCAGAGACTCTGTGAGCTGCCTATGTCGAGATTGTGATATTGCCAGTCCTCACCACATCAGGGAGGCGATTGAGATCGCAGTTGTGTCTGTGACTCTATATTTCAGATACATTTAGTGGTTGATTAACCCCAAACCAAATGTGATTAGCATCTGGCGAGTGAGTTTTGCCACTACAAACTCATGCAATGCTAATCCTGCGCTTGTTCAGCAGGATATATGAACTGTTTTAGTTCGTCTGAATCATTTTAAATTTTCTGCTAGATGCACTTGTCGTTAGTTATCAGATTACATGGTGCAATGATTTTTCTTAAATGTCAGTGGATGCAACCACTCTAGAAAAGTTATCGTGTAAACTGACTGTGAATGATGATATTAAAATGTTGCGCTGTCTAGTATCAAATACTGAACTGTTCAAAGCGTGATTAATTTTGAGGTTAACTTGATGAACAGGGGCGACTGATTTTTAACCAAAATTTTGATGCAACCAGTCCTGCTTATTAATGGAAGCAGGTGGATGTTGAAAGGCACACAGAATTGAATGAGCGAAATTCTTTATTAAAAGGAAGCTAATTTCCTTCAATGTATGGTTTTTAAGGCGATGTATAAAATAATAGCTTTCGGAGCTATGTCAGCCAAATGTATTTTTCACGCCCAATTGTCTCATAATTCACGTGGACAAACTAGACCACTGTTTGCGTAATAGAGAAGGTCGCTTGAGGCGTTTCGTGCTCTGCAGACTTTTGCTTCACGCAGTGCGAACACAGTGGCGTTTATTTATTACGTTTTAAGTGGCATCGGCCACACGTACAGGAAACGCGATGCGCTTTTATGATCTGCCAGTAAAGTAACCGGCGCAGGGGGAAGAGGTCTTTCCAGCAAGAATGGCACCACATGAGGAGCAAATATTTGTAGCTGTGTAACAGGACAGATTCTTCCAGAATACGTTACTACATCTACATCTGCATCTACATCCATACTCCGCAAGCCACCTGACGGTGTGTGGCGGAGGGTACCCTGAGTACCTCTATCGGTTCTCCCTTCTATTCCAGTCTCGTATTGTACGTGGAAAGAAGGATTGTCGGTAAGCTTCTGTGTGGGCTCTAATCTCTCTGATTTTATCCTCATGGTCTCTCCGCGAGATATACGTAGGAGGAAGCAATATACTGCTTGACTCTTCGGTGAAGGTATGTTCTCGAAACTTTAAGAAAAGCCCGTACCGAGCTACTGAGCGTCTCTCCTGCAGAGTCTTCCACTGGAGTTTATCTATCATCTCCGTAACGCTTTCGCGATTACTAAATGATCCTGTAACGAAGCGCGCTGCTCTTCGTTGGATCTTCTCTATCTCTTCTATCAACCCTATCTGTTGCGGATCCCACACTGCTGAGCAGTAGTCAAGCAGTGGGCGAACAAGCGTACTGTAACCTACTTCCTTTGTTGTCGGATTGCATTTCCTTAGGATTCTTCCAATGAATCTCAGTCTGGCATCAGCTTTACCGACGACCAACTTTATATGATCATTCCATTTTAAATCACTCTTAATGCGTACTCCCAGATAATTTATGGAATTAACTGCTTCCACTTGCTGACCTGCTATTTTATAGCTAAATGATAAGGGACCTATCTTTTTCTGTATTCGCATCACATTACACTTGTCTACATTGAGATTCAATTGCCATTCCGTGCACCATGCGTCAATTCGCTGCAAATCCTCCTGCATTTCAGTACAATTTTCCAGTGTTGCAACCTTTCGATACACCACAGCATCATCTGCAAAAAGCCTCAGTGAACTTCCGATGTCATCCACCAAGTCATTCATGTATATTGTGAATAGCAACGGTCCTATGACACTCCCCTGCGGCACACCTGAAATCACTCTTACTTCGGATGACTTCTCTCCATTGAGAATGACATGCTGCGTTCTGTTATCTAGGAACTCCTCAATCCAATCACACAATTGATCTGATAGTCCGTATGCTCTTACTTTGTTCATTAAACGACTGTGAGGAACTGTGTCAAACGCTATGCGGAAGTCAGGAAACACGGCATCTACCTGTGAACCCGTGTCTAAGGCCCTCTGAGTCTCGTGGACGAATAACGCGAGCTGGGTTTCGCACGACCGTCTTTTTCGAAACCCATGCTGATTCCTACAGAGTAGATTTCTAGTCTCCAGAAGAGACATTATACTCGAACATAATACATGTTCCAAAATTCTACAACTGATCGACGTTAGAGATATAGGTCTATAGTTCTGCACATCTGTTCGACGTCCCTTCTTGAAAACTGGGATCACCTGTGCCCTTTTCCATTCCTTTGGAACGCTTCGCTCTTCGAGAGACCTACGGTACACCGCTGCAAGAAGGGGGGCAAGTTCCTTCGCGTACTCTGTGTAAAATCGAACTGGTATCCCATCAGGACCAGCGGCCTTTCCTCTTGATGAAAACGTCGAGGAGGCTGTGGGTTTTTGTCAACAATGCATATCATTAAGCAAAACAATACTACCACTTATTTTTATTAGTCTATAATACTTCCATTATTTCAACAGTTTCCTTATAGATAATTTTTTAATACCTAGTTTGCTTTCGGTACCACTAACTGGAGAACCACGCGTGTAATATAACTCAGACTGTGGCAGGCTTCTCTCAACACCCTTAGAACTATGTTATGCCTCACATCTTGCAGTCTGCGCGTACTACATATCTTTGCTAAAGGTATCTCTACAATTCTATAACGATTAGAGGAGATAAATCGCTCTAAAGTCATCAGCTGTAATGGAAACCGCAAGATGTGGGGCATAATATATTTCAGTGGATGTTGAGAGAAGCCTAACACAGTTTATACTATGTCACTCGCGTGATGCCCTAGACTAAATTAACGAAAACTAAATATGCATTAAAAATTCATCTCGCGCGTAATTTGTTGCGATAAAGCATCACAGATCAACATATCTTGTTTCTAATCTTCTTTATCTTAATTTACAAAGTGTTGAAATGATATCACAACGTTTTATGCGATATTAATCAATAATATTCTGTCTCTATGCTTCGGAGTCAGAATGGTAACGGCATATGTCCAGGTCCTTTTAAATCTACTGAGTTTTTATTAAGCGCTGGTACATTCACACCTGTAGATCTGCCTTTTGGAAATTGGGTCTCTGGCTACACTCAAAAATATTTGAAGTAATTTAACCGACATCGTATGGCATACGAAACCCAGTTTGCAAAATATTCAGTTTTATTTGGGGCAGCACAAATTGTCCTTCCATGGTCTCTCTCTTAATATCTAATACTCTCAACACCCGTAAAACTACTTTGCTTTTCAGTTGGCAACTAATAAAGCACGTTTTATTTAATGAAATTCCTTTCCTATGTGATACCAAATGCGTACGGTTAATATTACTGGAGTTTGCAGCGAATCACTTGTCTTGTGATTGAATTTCCATTGGCTTCACGTACGGCGAGAGAAGCGCTCGTGTGGACATCAGTCAGTGGTGTGCTTGTCACATGAAACACGTACCAGCCGCTGCTTGAAAAACACGCTTGTGTTGCCGTAACATTAATCATTTTGAAGTTCTGATATTGGTTTACTACCATTAAACTCTATTACAAAAATGCTTTAGTTTTAAGGCATTTTTCTTTGAGAGTTATTAGATTGCTTTAATATTCGTAAGATCTTGAATCAATTTTCTCGTAGGTCTTGTGTCTACCCCTGTTGATGCATTCGATCTTGTTGCGATTTACGGGACCTTTTGTGGCATAATTGTAGGTATTTAAGCTGTTCGACACTTGAGCTCGAATAAAATTTTTGAGACGGACATTGTGGTTAGTTTTGTGTTGGAAATGTTGTTATTTTACATAACTGAGTGTATAACAGCAGCTTGTGAATCAACTCAATCACTTGGTGCCAGTATTACGTGCTACTGTCCAGTACCACCACAAATTATAGTAGCATATCATTCTCGCCTTCTTTCAAACTTCCTGGTCGACTGAGGGAATCAACTTTTCTAACTAGACGTGAGTTGGTTTGTGAATTCCAAAGCCAGGAATGAAGGAAACCGTGAGGAATGTAACAGCCCAAGTTAGTCAGAATAGTAATTTTCGAGCATATTTGTCGTGGAGCACAGCGGTCTGGCAAAATGTACTTTAAAAGTGAACACGAACAGTCTGGTTGTGGTAACCTGTTCCGGTCAGATATTAACCATCCTCAGACCTTCATACCATGACGATATGCGGTGGCGGTAAATGGAGCGTGTGTTGTAAGTCCATGAATTGCTGAGTAGCTGATGTACGTGGAATTATAATATGTGCTCTATTCAACACCTCCTCCTTTCACGGTATGAAGGTAATGTGGCACAATATTCGGTCATGCCAATGTAAGCAGATGCTTATTTACTAAACTCACCTTATACCTAACTGAACAGTCCTGAAGCAATTGTAAAAATGCAAAAGTTGACCAACTGGAGCACGTCATACGACAGACAGGGCGTCTGTACCTAATGGTGGGGATATTTCATATTCACCCACCCAGTATGTGAACGTCGGCTATATTCCTTGGGTTCAACTTTGATGCTTTATACTTATTGCCGTTAAATTAATGGTGACACTGGTTCTATGAGGCATAGGCCAGAGACTCTGTGAGCTGCCTATGTCGAGATTGTGATATTGCCAGTCCTCACCACATCAGGGAGGCGATTGAGATCGCAGTTGTGTCTGTGACTCTATATTTCAGATACATTTAGTGGTTGATTAACCCCAAACCAAATGTGATTAGCATCTGGCGAGTGAGTTTTGCCACTACAAACTCATGCAATGCTAATCCTGCGCTTGTTCAGCAGGATATATGAACTGTTTTAGTTCGTCTGAATCATTTTAAATTTTCTGCTAGATGCACTTGTCGTTAGTTATCAGATTACATGGTGCAATGATTTTTCTTAAATGTCAGTGGATGCAACCACTCTAGAAAAGTTATCGTGTAAACTGACTGTGAATGATGATATTAAAATGTTGCGCTGTCTAGTATCAAATACTGAACTGTTCAAAGCGTGATTAATTTTGAGGTTAACTTGATGAACAGGGGACGACTGATTTTTAACCAAAATTTTGATGCAACCAGTCCTGCTTATTAATGGAAGCAGGTGGATGTTGAAAGGCACACAGAATTGAATGAGCGAAATTCTTTATTAAAAGGAAGCTAATTTCCTTCAATGTATGGTTTTTAAGGCGATGTATAAAATAATAGCTTTCGGAGCTACGTCAGCGAAATGTATTTTTCACGCCCAATTGTCTCATAATTCACGTGGACAAACTAGACCACTGTTTGCGTAATAGAGAAGGTCGCTTGAGTCGTTTCGTGCTTTGCAGACTTTTGCTTCACGCAGTGCGAACACAGTGGCGTTTATTTATTACGTTTTAAGTGGCATCGGCCACACGTACAGGAAACGCGATGCGCTTTTATGATCTGCCAGTAAAGTAACCGGCGCAGGGGGAAGAGGTCTTTCCAGCAAGAATGGCACCACATGAGGAGCAAATATTTGTAGCTGTGTAACAGGACAGATTCTTCCAGAATACGTTACTACATCTACATCTGCATCTACATCCATACTCCGCAAGCCACCTGACGGTGTGTGGCGGAGGGTACCCTGAGTACCTCTATCGGTTCTCCCTTCTATTCCAGTCTCGTATTGTACGTGGAAAGATGGATTGTCGGTAAGCTTCTGTGTGGGCTCTAATCTCTCTGATTTTATCCTCATGGTCTCTTCGCGAGATATACGTAGGAGGAAGCAATATACTGCTTGACTCTTCGGTGAAGGTATGTTCTCGAAACTTTAAGAAAAGCCCGTACCGAGCTACTGAGCGTCTCTCCTGCAGAGTCTTCCACTGGAGTTTATCTATCATCTCCGTAACGCTTTCGCGATTACTAAATGATCCTGTAACGAAGCGCGCTGCTCTTCGTTGGATCTTCTCTATCTCTTCTATCAACCCTATCTGTTGCGGATCCCACACTGCTGAGCAGTAGTCAAGCAGTGGGCGAACAAGCGTACTGTAACCTACTTCCTTTGTTGTCGGATTGCATTTCCTTAGGATTCTTCCAATGAATCTCAGTCTGGCATCAGCTTTACCGACGACCAACTTTATATGATCATTCCATTTTAAATCACTCTTAATGCGTACTCCCAGATAATTTATGGAATTAACTGCTTCCACTTGCTGACCTGCTATTTTGTAGCTAAATGATAAGGGACCTATCTTTTTCTGTATTCGCATCACATTACACTTGTCTACATTGAGATTCAATTGCCATTCCGTGCACCATGCGTCAATTCGCTGCAAATCCTCCTGCATTTCAGTACAATTTTCCATTGTTGCAACCTCTCGATACACCACAGCATCATCTGCAAAAAGCCTCAGTGAACTTCCGATGTCATCCACCAAGTCATTTATGTATATTGTGAATAGCAACGGTCCTATGACACTCCCCTGCGGCACACCTGAAATCACTCTTACTTCGGATGACTTCTCTCCATTGAGAATGACATGCTGCGTTCTGTTATCTAGGAACTCCTCAATCCAATCACACAATTGATCTGATAGTCCGTATGCTCTTACTTTGTTCATTAAACGACTGTGAGGAACTGTGTCAAACGCTATGCGGAAGTCAGGAAACACGGCATCTACCTGTGAACCCGTGTCTAAGGCCCTCTGAGTCTCGTGGACAAATATCGCGAGCTGGGTTTCGCACGACCGTCTTTTTCGAAACCCATGCTGATTCCTACAGAGTAGATTTCTAGTCTCCAGAAGAGACATTATACTCGAACATAATACATGTTCCAAAATTCTACAACTGATCGACGTTAGAGATATAGGTCTATAGTTCTGCACATCCGTTCGACGTCCCTTCTTGAAAACTGGGATCACCTGTGCCCTTTTCCATTCCTTTGGAACGCTTCGCTCTTCGAGAGACCTACGGTACACCGCTGCAAGAAGGGGGGCAAGTTCCTTCGCGTACTCTGTGTAAAATCGAACTGGTATCCCATCAGGACCAGCGGCCTTTCCTCTTGATGAAAACGTCGAGGAGGCTGTGGGTTTTTGTCAACAATGCATATCATTAAGCAAAACAATACTACCACTTATTTTTATTAGTCTATAATACTTCCATTATTTCAACAGTTTCCTTATAGATAATTTTTTAATACCTAGTTTGCTTTCGGTACCACTAACTGGAGAACCACGCGTGTAATATAACTCAGACTGTGGCAGGCTTCTCTCAACACCCTTAGAACTATGTTATGCCTCACATCTTGCAGTCTGCGCGTACTACATATCTTTGCTAAAGGTATCTCTTCAATTCTATAACGATTAGAGGAGATAAATCGCGCTAAAGTCATCAGCTGTAATGGAAACCGCAAGATGTGGGGCATAATATATTTCAGTGGATGTTGAGAGAAGCCTAACACAGTTTATACTATGTCACTCGCGTGATGCCCTAGACTAAATTAACGATAACTAAATATGCATTAAAAATTCATCTCGCGCGTAATTTGTTGCGATAAAGCATCACATATCAACATATCTTGTTTCTAATCTTCTTTATCTTAATTTACAAAGTGTTGAAATGATATCACAACGTTCTATGCGTTATTAATCAATAATATTCTGTCTCTATGCTTCGGAGTCAGAATGGTAACGGCATATGTCCAGGTCCTTTTAAATCTACTGAGTTTTTATTAAGCACTGGTACATTCACACCTGTAGATGTGCCTTTTGGAAATTGGGTCTCTGGCTACACTCAAAAATATTTGAAGTAATTTAACCGACATCGTATGGCATACGAAACCTAGTTTGCAAAATATTCAGTTTTATGTGGGGCAGCACAAATTGTCCTTCCATGGTCTCTCTCTTAATATCTAATACTCTCAACACCCGTAAAACTACTTTGCATTTCAGTTGGCAACTAATAAAGCACGTTTTATTTAATGAAATTCCTTTCCTATGTGATACCAAATGCGTACGGTTAATATTACTGGAGTTTGCAGCGAATCACTTGTCTTGTGATTGAATTTCCATTGGCTTCACGTACGGCGAGAGAAGCGCTCGTGTGGACATCAGTCAGTGGTGTGCTTGTCACATGAAACACGTACCAGCCGCTGCTTGTAAAACACGCTTGTGTTGCCGTAACATTAATCATTTTGAAGTTCTGATATTGGTTTACTACCATTAAACTCTATTACAAAAATGCTTTAGTTTTAAGGCATTTTTCTTTGAGAGTTATTAGATTGCTTTAATATTCGTAAGATCTTGAATCAATTTTCTCGTAGGTCTTGTGTCTACCCCTGTTGATGCATTCGATCTTGTTGCGGTTTACGGGACCTTTTGTGGCATAATTGTAGGTATTTAAGCTGTTTTGTCGTGGAGCACAACGGTCTGGCAAAATGTACTTTAAAAGTGAACACAAACAGTCTGGTTGTGGTAACCTGTTCCGGTCAGATATTAACCATCCTCAGACCTTCATACCATGACGATATGCGGTGTCGGTAAATGGAGCGTGTGTTGTAAGTCCATGAATTGCTGAGTAGCTGATGTACGTGGAATTATAATATGTGCTATATTCAACACCTCCTCCTTTCACGGTATGAAGGTCTGACGATGGTCAAAACCTGACCGAAACCGGTTACCAAAGAATAAATATTTTATGCTGTCGAAACTTTCAGTGTTAACTTTTAAGCCAGATCAGTCACATTCCAGTAATAGAACGATTGTTTAGCTGAGAGAGGTTAGTTTAGTCTCTGTCTCAATTTGTATCACATTTGAGGTAATTTTATAGGCATCTTTAACCATGATGTAGATGAATAGATAACCTGTTCAGTGTGGATGAAGACCAGAAATAATGCTGACACATTTCCAAGTAAACTATTAGCGATTCGTTTCAGGGTTATAATGTAAAGCTAAGTGAATATAGAAATGAGACAAACCAGCAAGATGGAAGTGGCGGTGGCGAGGGTGCGATCTGTGTGTGTTTATGAAAATTCAGAATTCTCAGAGGAATTTTTTATACATTATCTGGATTCAGCATTTTCGTGCTGAATTTCGGAACATAGCATAGCCTATGGAAATGAGATGGTTCAAATGGCTCTGTACTATGGGACTTAGCATCTGAGGTCATCAGTCACCTAGAACGTAGAACTACTTAAAGTAACTAACCTAAGGGCACTAAGGACATCAGACATATCCATGTCGAACCTGCGACCGAAGCGGTCGCTCGGTTTCAGACTGAGGCGCCTAAAACCGCTCGGCTACACCGGCCGTCATGGAAAAAGATTAGGTAGTGTTAAAGTTGGTAACAGCAGATGTGAGGGAGGGTCTACTTGATGAGGCGCTACAGACCATACCAGAAAATAACATCTCCAAAAAATTTAAGACTAGATTCAGTGGATAATTCCTCTCAGAGCGCTGCAAGAATTTGTGTATAGTCAGTACCGTCTCGAACAAAGGACTCAGGAATCAGTGGTGACCCAAGTGGAACGAAATTAAAGGTGTCTGGTAGTTTAAGGTATTTTGTGTAGTAAAGATCAAGTGGTGCCTCACGTTTTATGACAACAGACTAAGTGTAGCGTTTGGTAGTGTCCCCAGAGTTAGAAGACGTAGTCCGAGAAATTCAGGCTATTGAATTTTGTGTATTGTCTTAGGCAGACTATACTGCAAGGTTGTCCTAATAATACAATTTTTTATGAGACCTTCAGTGAGCAGGTTGTTAACAAAAAAATGAATGAAAACAAGGTTAGTCCAGCAAGATACGAAAGAAAGTTTAGCCGAAAATAACTTGTTGGAATTATGGGGAGTCAGTACAGATTAAGAGGGCATGTGTGTGGGAAAATAGGCAAATGTAAGAATTAAGAGACTTAAAGACCAGGAAAGATAGATTAACTAGCGATATTATAGAAAACGTAGCTCCACTCCTGACATTTGTCCTTGGATAAATAATGAAACGAGCAGCACCATTTACGCTGTAAATTGCAAATTTTTGTTATAGTAAGAAAGTCTGTAGGTAGCCACTGTTGCTGTTGTTCCGGTCAGTATTTCATGACTGATAAATTAATTCCGAGTATAAAAGGTGGTTTGTCAGTCAAGGCTGCAATTGGTGATGTTACCTGAAAAGTTGATATAAAAGTGGAAGACAATTTATTCAGGATATGTGTTCTGGGTACAACTAATCGGAATCAGTTCTTTTTCAACTTATATTGGGTTTATGTTGTTAATATTTTGTTAACATGTTGTGAACTTTTCCAGGTAAACTTTTGAGTTTTTATTAACTTCGATGTGAAGTAAGTGAATGGACGATCATTGTTTAGCCAAATTTATGATGTAACCAATCCGCATGCACAGTGCAACTTGGTGGGTGTTTTATAGCACCCAGTTTGGATTAAGACTGTCTGTGTTACAAACGCGGCTCCAGTTCAATATTGAAGGGAAGCTAACTTTATTTATAGTTGGATATTACGACAGAGTAGTTATTTTCACCTTCCTTGATCATATTGACATTTTGTTCTAAATATTTGTTTTAATTCCGTTAAACTGTATTTTAAAAATAATCTGGTTTCTAAGCATGGTGCCTGAAAGTTGGTTAAGTTGCTTTTAAATCCCTAAGATCTTCAGTAAAATTGCTGGATTTTAAGACAGTGTACTTATTTTCACCTGCCTTGATCATATTGGCATTTGGTTTTAAATATTGGATTTACTTCCGTTAAACTGTATTTTAAAAATAATCTAGTTTCTACACATTGTGCCTGAAGGTTGGTTAAGTTGCTTTTAAATCCTCACGATCTTCAGTAAAATTGCTTGCGACCCTAGATTTTTACGTTCTTCAATCAACTGGTAGCAGCATTACATTCTATTGCCATTATTGTCACACCATAATGCTCTAGAATATCTCCAAGATATCTCTTAAATATTTTCTGACTCGAGCTAATCTTTTTAGATACGATGTGTTAAAACACAGTCTTCCACAGGACGATGAGCCAATACCCAGATTGGGTAGCTAAGTAGTTAAGTATTGCTACTCGAGTGCACTAAATTTAACACCTTCTTCAGAGAATCACGCTCCGTACCATTTATGTATTCTCAGAACGGTGCGGAGCCTTCTCCAATTTGTCAGGTATTCACCCCTAAATGAGTCAGAACGTAGAAAGTTAACTCTTTTATTGTGAAGGGAGTGAGCGAGACTAGTGGTGTATGCCGAAATACGAGACGTATACTAATCAGTATTGAACATTCAAGCATTTCTGAAAACTATTTCGCATTGCATCTCACTGAAATTTAATATCACAATTGACAAACATTGATTATTTAGGCGAACGGTAAACCATTTTATCCTTCTAAACATTACTCATCAAGCCGACTAGAAAGACACAAAAGTCAAGATAATGACTCACAACAAAATTAATACCACTTCATTAATCAAGCGGTGTACGCTGGATAATGTTTCTGATGGTAAGACGCCAAACCATACAATATGTTTCACTGTTCCGTACCTAAACATTTCTGAAATACGCTAGCAGCCTTGTAGAATTAGGGAACAATTTACCACCTACCTGTAATCTATATCATAGCCTGCCTCACTCGGGAACAGAAATCTGAAAGAAAAGTGAAGCAGTGATATACACTGCAAATAGTGATCGTACAATAAACTACCTTGGTCCTGACAACAGGCATTCTGTGATTTTGCACCTCTTAATCTAAATATTTTGCTTTTGGTTCTCAACCCAACATGATACCCTGATTTTGAGACAGAAAA
The DNA here is from genome assembly GCF_023897955.1 of Schistocerca gregaria. Lineage (NCBI taxonomy): Eukaryota > Metazoa > Arthropoda > Insecta > Orthoptera > Acrididae > Schistocerca > Schistocerca gregaria. The sequence goes on along the minus strand of NC_064923.1, from coordinate 68,094,565 downwards.
ATACTTAAGCTCTCTACATAACTGTACGTGATAAACAAATGCAACCTGAATGAAATAATATCATAATGGCAAGAAGCACTTATTTAGATAAAGATAAACAAGATCATGTAAAGAGAAAAAACGTGGGCATTTTTTTTTCAAGCTAAAAATTTATATTCGAATTACCCTTAGTTCAGGGGATACATGTACATCACTCTTCACTTTTGTGGAGGGAAGAAAAAGCATTAGGGAAGAACGACAGTCTCATGTTGCAACTGAACTCACAGTCTACTTCATTAAAAGGATGTAATCAGAAATGGAATGAAGAACAGGGGAAAGTGTAACGTATAAAATAAACGTACTTCTGTAGAAAATGTGTCTCCAAGCCCTCCATCTTATCTAACACTCATGGACGGCAGAAAGCTTTCACTTCCCAACAGTTTCTGAAGGGAAACCTTCCTGGAATGGATACAATTCCAAATTTCTTCGCAATATGAGACAGCACCCCTATTTCGTAGAAAAAAGAAACAAATATATCAAGAGCATTAGTGGTCACTAGACATGTGGTCAGCAAAATCACTCATTTAAAAAATCATACTCCTCTCCAAAAAATTTTCGCACATATTCAGTCTTGCAGTCCCAAGGGACTTGCCACAGTGGTAGCACTAGTTCCCGTCAGGTCTCAAACGTTAAGCACTGCCGGGCTTGGCTAACGCTTGCGTGGGTAAATCTCTAGATCTACCAAATACGGTTGGCAAGCGGTGTGCACTCAGCCGTTTTGAGGCCGGTTGAGGAGGTACTTGACTGAAAAGTAACACCAGTCACGAAAACTGACAATGACTGGGAAAGATGTGTACTGACCACATCCCCTCTATATCCATATCCCATGACACCTAACTGCTTAGTATACCACAGTGACTGATCAGTGCAGCTTGGCTTTCAAGGCCTTTTCCGGCGATGTTTGTTTTTTTGTAATAAATTGAAACAGAACAGAGACAAAAATTAATTGTATGTCAGTGCATGCAGAATGTATTACTGTACCGTATTTCCCTCTTTTCCCATTTCCTGTTTCGCTCGTTTCCCCCACAATCCTCGTTTCATCTGTAAACAGTAATGTGCTAACAACACACAGATAAATAAACCAACGTCACTGTGTGTGTTTCGACATGAAAATCAGAACCCTTTCTGTGTCCCGCGGTCTACCTTCCACCTGGCATGCAGACGTAGTGGTTAGTTCTGCCGCAGCCGCAGCACCGGCAGACGTACAGAGGCAGTGTATGCTGCCTCCCCTCAGGCTAGCGCGTGTGTGTGGCGGGAAGCGCTCCCCAGGCGGCAAGCCCTGCACTAACAAGGCCTGCGACCTGTCACCGGTTCCCACACTCGCCTGTTGCGGCGAATACAGGCGCTTCGGGCGGCAGAGCACACTAGCCCTGTGTTTTGTTGTTGTACAGCGTCAGGGGAGTCGTCAAAGCGGAAAATTTGCTTCGTTACCCTGCTTCCATGTACTTCACATCACCAACATCCACATCGTAATCATCATCACTTTAATGAAACATTCGATATGCACAATATTGGTATGACCTCCACAAACTCTTCGTTGGGTATTAGTCTTCTATATGTTTTCTGACCTACTTTCTGCATCTTCCAGTAGATCGACTCCTGCAGCTTGGAACCCAGACATCAATTACTAGCACGCTCGGTGAGAGAGTGTAAAATACTACTGTGCCACTGAAATTGTGATATCCACTTCGAAGATATTCATTGCTAACAATACAGACAAATCTAACCTATATTATAGAGCGCTGATACCAAAATTTTTGAGTGATGCTAATTTTCCAAAGAGAATATCGTGTATGATAAAGAAGAAATCACAGTTTTACAGACTATTACAAACATATTGATAAAATTACATCTGGGCTGAAATATATGAACTGTGATTAAAAGAATAAAATGATGGACTGAAGTAGAAAGATAATTTCAAGTACTGTTGTTTAAGTTGGATTCTGTAACCCACCTACTATTTTCTCAGCAGGCCACATCCCTGCCCAACTCAATCACTAGTTTCATCTCAGTTATAATCGCCTTCTCCCATTTTCATATTTTCTTTAGTCCTGTTATTTGTTTTCCTGTTGTTTGTTTCCTTATCATTCATAGTTTTTCTTTCTGGGCAGAACGTGGTTCTTAATTATTCTCGAATAAAAGTTAATTTCCTAGAGAAATATGCGAAAAGTGGTTAAGAACACAGACTGTAAGCTTCCAGCTTCAAAAAAATCCAAATGACAATTTCGTATCTCTTTTCTGTTTACCAAAATCATTGCAGGCCGTTTTCTTTTATGTGTTTTTGTGCAATGTACTCGGCTATTATACCATCGACGCTCCTATTTGATAGACGATAAAACCACTATTTCTTATTTTTTAAAATATGTGATATCGTGAGAGACAAATGTGTTGTCATAGAAACAGTTTGGTTTTGCTGGTGCAGAGACGGTGTAACCATATCTTGACAAGCCACAGAAAGTAGACTGAAAACATTGATGTTGTTTAATTATAAGAACAATATTGTCACTGATTTTTTGTTGCATTATTTCTTCTTGTTCGAGTAGCCATGATGCTAGCAAGACGTACTTTTCTCTGCCACCTATGATGAGGTGTGGTATCATTACTATTATGTAATCTACTTATTGTAAATCCTTGGGGAACAATAGAAAGTAATGCTACTGAAGTTTATCTCGTATTTTCTGTAAGAATATTACCAATCTTCATTCTGTGCATTCAGTCTTTGCTTCGCTGTAGACGAGTTGCAACGTCGCCATTAGCGATAGTATATTTACAAGATTTAATTGGCAACAGCTGTAGTTTTATTTCAATGAGTATGATTCACGACTTCTGGCATTGGGTTGAAATAGGATCCATCTGCCAACCGATCTCACTAATGCGAGCTGGTACTCATCCAGGTCAGAGCCGCTGTTGCAGCCAGAGGTGGCAGCTCTTTGTACTGATATTCGAGTCTGTATACTACCAAATAACCTACAACGTTAATCACATGTTTTAGTTGATATTCTGTGTAGGCACGATACACATACACCAAAAGAATAGCAATAACGATGAGTGCAACTGCACAAATTGGAGCTTGCATGATGGCTTACCAACTTTCATTCTCCCGGCCACCATTGGCGAATACCAAGGAAAGAAGTTTGGTAATAGTGGTACCTCAAGCAGTCTTCACTACACGCTAAAAGTAGCAAGCCATGTTTGGTACCGCGCGTCGCGGAATTTAAATCCCCGCCATACGTCATGGACTTCGAAGACCCATAGAGGTCTCTGCAACATAGCGCCGTAAGCTGTGGCGGCGCACACCTCCTGGCCAACATTTAGCGTGAGGGCGCCACAGTGGAACACGTCGTTGCTGCGACCAATAGCGGCATCCCTGATAGAGTACCTAAGCGCCTGACTTTCTCTCAGCGAGCCCTCCGGCGGTGGCATCAGTTCCTTGCCACCCTCCATGGTGACCGTGTTCCTCTCCCACAGCACACCCGTCCTGAAAGTAACTCCTCCCCTGATGCTATACTTGCTTCCCCCAACCTCCTTGGTCGCATCGCCGTTGATGTCCTCGATCCTGTCGGTTGTGACCATCTTCCTGTCCTTCTCACCATTTCCTCTATCTGTCCCGCCACTGCAGCCACCCGCCCAGCTGCCCCTCCATAGTCTACCACCGTGCCAACTGGGATGCCTACCGGGAATCCATTGCCTTACAGGTCGAAAGCCACCCCCTCTCCTTTCACCACCCTGATGACATCACCCATGCCTCTTCCTTCCTTCAGGAAACCATCACTGACGCTGTGGAGGCTCATGTCCCTACCAAACTCATCCATCCTCACCGCCCTACGCTTCCTCCACAGGTCGTCCTTCTTCTGTGTGAATCCTGCAGGCTCTACCGCTCCTGCCTCCGCACTCGTTACCAGGATACTCTCACCCACCACCGGAAAATACAGAGACATATCCGGAACCTCCTTACAGCAAAGAAACGCCAGGACTGGCGGAAGACATGCACACACCTCAACTCCACCCTCCCTGTCAACTCCTCCAAGTACTGGGCTACCTTCCACCACCTTACTGGTAGCCATCTCACCCCACATTACCCCATCTTCCATGACGATAGACCATTTCCTGAAAACCTCAGAAAGGCTAACCATTTTGCCTCCCACCTATCCGAGGTCTTCTCCATTCCTGACGATCCCCATTTTGATTACTCCCTCTTCCCCACCGTCCTTGACCGCACTGACACCTCTATCCCCCCGCTCGCCCCTAGCTTCCTGTACTTGGATCGGTTCCCCCCCTCAGACAACAACACTCCCATAACCAGACAAGACATCACACTTGTCCTCCGCTCCAAACGAAACACCGCCCCTGGTCATGATGGTGTCACCTACCGTCATCTCAAGGAATCCCCTCCATCCTTCCCGTCTGTCCTTGCTATCTTGTACAATGTCCTTCTCTCCACTGGATTTTACCCCAGCTTGTAGAAGACTTCCCATGTCCTGCTGTTCCCTAAACCTAACAACCCCCCCTCTGATACCTCTTCCTATCGTCCAATCTGCCTCACCTCCGTGTTAAGTAAGGTCTTTGAAGCCATCCTCTCTCGCCGTATTCACCGCCACCTTCACCAGCACCGCCTCCTTCCTCTTACCCAATGTGGCTTCTGGCATTCCTTCTCCACTGACGATCAGCTCCTTAACCTTACCAATCTTCTTTCCCTCAAACTTAACTCCTGTCGCTTCACTATCTTTGTTTCCCTTGATCTCCAGAACGCCTATGACCGTGTCTGGCACCCCGGGCTCCTCTTCAAACTTCAGACCTATGCTCTCCCCATCAACTTCGTCCATCTCGCTTCCTTCCTCTCCCATCATCCCTCCTATGTGACTATCCACAATTCCAACTCCCTTACTTTCTACCCTTCTGCCGGTGTGCCCCACGGTTCTGTGCATTCCCCTCTATCTCCTGTACACTGCTGATATGCCTAAACCTCCCCCTCCTGTTCATCTTCTCCAGTTCACTGATGACACCGCCTTCCTAGCCCTTTATCCTACTCTTCAACGATTCCAACGTACCCTCCAAACTCACCTTGACCAATTCACTGCTTGGTGCAACCAGCGGTTCCTCCGTGTTAATCCCTCCAAGATCCAGGCGATCATAGTAGGCTACACCACCCGCTCCATCCGCCTCCCTGATTTCTACCTCACCATTTACGGCCGTCCTATCCACCTCACTCCTACCCTCAAATACCTTGGGCTCACACTCGAGCGCCACTTCACCTGGACTCCCCATCCCTTACCATGTAAAACAAAGCTCACAACCGCCTCCGCCTCCTGAAACTCCTGTCTGGCCGTATGTGGGGTCTGCATCCTTCCACCATCCATCACACCTACAAATCCTTGATCCGCCCCATCCTCTGTTATGCCAGCGTCGATTGGATTTCCACCCCTCCCCGGATCTATCAAGCTTTCCAAATCCTCGAACGCCATGCGCTCCGCCTCGCTTTCTGCATCCGCCTTCTGTCCCCGATGTGCATCTTCTACGACCTCATTTCCTTCCCCCACCTTCTCCTTTTCCTTGAACACATCCGCACACTCTACATTGTCCGCCGCCTTGATCCCCCTCACCCCCTGGTTTCTCCCATTATCTCAACCCCCAACCAGTTGCCGCGCCTTTACCGTTGTGTCCCACCCTCTCTCCATCTCCACACCCTCCATCTCCTTTGCCCACAAAACTTTCACCGTCTACCCCTCCTGGATGATGAGCTTCACCCTGACATCTACCCTTCCTACCAACTCTAACCCCTTCTTCCTGCCTCCTCCTCTGGGCTCCCTATCCTCCCCCTCCCTCCTCCTGAGCGGCTTCCCCCTTCTACTCCCCTCCATCTCTTGTGCCTTCTTCCAGTTTCTCTGCACTCCTCCTGCCCTGTCTGCCCTCTTACTCTCCCACCCCACGTGTCTCCTGCCTCTTCCTGTACCCACTGATGCCCCTCCTCTCTTCATCCCGCCCCTTCCCAAGCTGCCCCTTTCTCTCCCCACCTTTTCATTACTTTCTGACCTTTTCCCTCGGCAGGTCCCACCTGGCAGTTTTATAGTTCGTCGTGTGTGCTCCGAGTTGGTTTTAAGTGCATTGTTCCGGAGTGTTTTTACTACTGTGGCCGACTCTTAACCTGTGCCTGCGCATTCAGTGTCTTCTCTGTGTAGTAGTAGTAGTAGTAGTAGTAGTAGTAGTAGTAATAGTGATCCTGTGGCTAGCAGCACTTCCCCACTCAGTCGTATTAGTGAAGGACACCATATCTGCAATGATGTGCCACAATTAAGCTATAAGGCGAATAAGGGTGCATTTGAGGAGCGTATCGCATTTTCTCACAAAGCAGGAGACCAGAGAGATCCCATCAGATTTCTGAAAGCACGCCTTTATTTTCTTAAACAGAGCTTCTCAAAAGTGTTAATGCAGTGCCCCTACTCCATCCACTTCCCTCACCTACCCTTCTCAATCCGATAATTGGTAGGAAACGCTCAGTGTGTGCTGACCTGTTGGTGTGGAAGGGCATAAGATGACTTCCTTTATCTTGGGAACTATTAGTGTTATCCCATTGATCGAATTTTCCAGTACCACACGAAACGCTGGAAATGCTCAATCGATGGTATTGAAGGTACAAGTGTTACCATGTCCAGCAACTAAATGTCGTAATTAGATACCAACACTAATACAGATCGACCAAGTAAAAATATATCTGCTTAGATACAGATCCAAGATTATACTGCAAGAAACAGTTAAGGACTCAATTCAGTTGACAATGCTGACTGTTGGGAGGAGCAGGGAGGTATGTATCTCGGTGCGCTCACCTTGCGAGATCTTTGGTTTGTACAAGGGAAGGAGATGGCGCATTCAGCAGAAAAGATGGATGGCGTCAGCGGCCTGCAGCAGTGACTCCCAATCTGATGGTGGACGCAGTGTCATAACGACTGGAGGGGTGGATGCTTCCAGGTTTTTTTGTCAGCCATGGTCGCCAGAGCAGTGCCATGGCAGGAGCCATGACACAGGCGTCAATGACATGGATGTGGCTGTGGAGTTGTGGTGGCAGCGATGGTAGTGACCCGTGCAGCGACGAGCTTCATTCTAATGGGTGAGGCCCGTCGGACAGGACCGTTTTTTGGTGATGATGTCTTCACCTGCACTGACTCATGCGCCCAGTACATACTGTAAGATCACAACCGAGACATTGTCAGCTTCCTAACTCTAGAGAAAGAATGACGAAAATAATGACGCACATCATAAACTCTCTCGCTGTTGATGCAAAGAAAGGACATTCATTATATATACTACAAAGAATAAAAATCTTTAAATAAATTACCTTTACCGCCCTGTGCCCATGATAACATCTTATCGACGAGGTCATCGGAGAACCCCTGCACATAATACGTCATCTCCACCCCAATTCATGAAGCCGCAGTGTTTCCTCCATCTTTTCATACACTGCAGCATCTCCTCATCTGGACCGGCGAAGTCCCCTACCGATGTTATAACAACATATTCATTCAAAATCGTATACAGCACTATGAAAAAAAATTAACGAAAAGGATATGTACACACATGACTCGTGCAGTGTGTTATCTGTAGGTGCTGTGACCCACGGATTCATCAACCTCCTGTTTCACGAAATCGCCGAAAAAATAAATTAAAAAAAATATTTAAAATCGCACACAGCAAAGACACACCTACACAAATTGCAATAGTACAAAAATATTTAACGAGAATATGTACTCATATGCCAGTTGTGACTGCTGAACTACTGCTGGAAACTGCTCCACGGTCTCAAACTCGTTGACCTACACTTTTCAACCTCCAGCTGCAGATCAAGGTCGGCCAGTATTTCGGGAATAAACTGTGTAACAACAAGAAGGAGAACTTGTATGACACGAAATTTTTCTAACGAAAACATATTTGAAACACAATGATTTGACAAACATATGTTGAAAAATTCGTTTTAACTGCTGAATTTGAGCACATACCACGAAAGAAAATATGTACTTAATGGTTATGCCTTCTGTGACTGCTTCAAATGTTAGCTGCTACTATCACTGCTGCCGTTTGATGCTGTTGAGCTTTTCATGGTGGTTCTTCCACAGACACCGACGATAAACACAGAAGCAAACTTAATAACAGACTGACAATTTACACACAAACAGAAACGCATAATCACAAAATAGAGCAGAATGAGGATAAGTGTGGAGTGGGTAGAATTTATACAGAGTCGAGCATCTCCAACTAAATTGCCAGATACCAGGAGGAAACCTTATACAGGGGGAAAACTCGGGTCTATATTTGGAGAGAATCAGTAGGAATGAATCTACAGAGGGACAATCCAGGCCTGCAGGTTCAGACATGTCAAGTATTGTAAACATCCTTGAAGGCCACTCATATACAGAACTTAGGTAGGAAGTCAGGAAACATACTGATAAGCGGCCAGTCCATCTTGCAATATCTTCCATCCCACCAATACAAACTAAATGCCCTATCAAAGCAAATCCCCTGGGAACTTTTGGATGAGGGCTTGTGTTTCACAAGGTCAGCGTTTCCATCAGTCTCCAAGATTTCCAGGCGTGTTTTGGAATGTCTCTGAAGCAGCCACTACAGAATAAGCATGTCACCGTAGTTCATGAGGTCAGTGACACTTAAGTGTGCAGATGTTTGTCCATCATTCCTATAAGAGAAGGACAGTTTTCACAAATCCAAGGAATGTCTTTGAGGCAGCCGATTGTGTGTGTGTGTGTGTGTGTGTGTGTGTGTGTGTGTGTGTGTGTGTGTGTGTGTGTTTGTTTGTCTGCGTGTGTGTGCATGTCTACATTCAGAGACTGGAAATGTAACGCTCTATTTTTGTTGTTGTTCCATATGGTCAGTGACATGTAAGTCCTCCAGGTGTTCTCCAGTCCTTCCTTGAAGAGTAAAACATCTTTGTACCCCTGCTACAGGTTTGTGGGTTGGAGCACAGTTGGGATGGGTAGGATGGCTGCTACTGTTCACCAGGAAAGAGCATCCTTCAGCACACATACAGAATGTTAAGGCATATTGTTAAGTGCTCTGGAGTTCCGGTCAGAAGGACCGCTCTTACGAGTCTAAGAAGTGTCTCTAAAGCACCTGTTTCCATGTGGGAATTACTGTAGAGCATAGTGAGAGGTTAGGGAAGGAAGCAGACTGCAGACCAAGAAAAATGTCGACAAAGCCACAGCAGCACACGTCTTTAGAGGTTTACAGCAACTGTGGGCTGGGGAGGAAGCCCAGACCGTAAGAAACAAGACAGAAACTCTGTGGTTACCAGCTGACTTATGAGTGTGTCAGTTCTCTATGCCACCAATAGGTAACGTAAGCATGCAGTCTTAGGCGCACTGCTGCATTCAGCTAGCAACCAGTCGTCTGGAGACTGGTTTGGCAACTGGATGTAGGGGGATATGCACTACCAGAACTCACTGTTGTAGCTCACACGTTTCCTGAGCGATCAGCAGCCCTGGTGCTCAGCGCAGTACAGTAACTGTGTTTTCTAACACCACATATTTGCTCAGATCTGTTAGCGGACAGTGCTAGTAGTACTGTAGACTACATTTGCATATGTGATAGATGTGTTGGCTTATTGTTTTCAAGGTCTTGATATTTGGGGTTTAGGCGATGTTTCTTGTACCGTTTTTCTCCATATATTTTTAGTGTTGTTTCCGATATGTCTGGATCTTTATAGGAGTGGTTTTTTTTTTTAACTGTTTCTTGCAGTATAATCATGGATCTGTATCTGAGCAGATATATTTTTACTTGGTCGATCTGTATTAGTGTTGGTATCTAATTACGACATTTACTTGCTGGACATGGTAACACTTGTACCTTCAACACCATCGATTGAGCATTTCCAGCGTTTCGTGTCGTACTGGAAAATTCGATCAATGGGATAACACTAATAGTTCCCAAGATAAAGGAAGTCACCTTATGCCCTTCCACACCAATAGGTCAGCACACACTGAGCGTTTCCTACCAATTATCGGATTGAGAAGGGGAGGTGAGGGAAGTGGATGGAGTAGGGGCGTTAAGAGGGGAGGTACGAGGGAAGGGGGGGGAAATGTGTGACGTCATCCAGTGATGTCAGTGGGAAGTTTCCCTATCATGAACAAATTTGGCAAAAATGCAGAATGCACCTATTTGACGTTTTCCCCACTACTCCCATGTGGCCTGGCATCCACATCAAAGACACCTACCTTCCCAGTCATTGGAGGAGGGTGTCCTGGATATAATGGACTACTTTCTCTGTTAGGTACAAGGATTGTAAAGAGTGAAGCTAATTCAGAGGATTCAGTATATGAGTCAAACCTCATTAGCTCTAGAAAGATCTCATGTAATTTCACATTAAAGATAATAGAGTCCTCTGGCAGGCAGTCCTTGAGGACACGACCAGGAAAACAACAGAGCAGCAAACACGCTCCCCCACTTTTCACCCAGCTGTAAAGACAGGTGTAAATTTGAGGAGCTCAATTGTCCTTCAATAACGCATTAAAAACGTATGCAGGAATGCAGCAACTCCAAAATTACTATGGGCATCTGCAGGAACTAGGGGGCAGATGGTTGAAACCCTGGATTTGAGGTTCTACTTCTCCATACCAAGTAACTCCA